>NC_080389.1:2591717-2777204 GCF_028751815.1 Salvia miltiorrhiza
GGTTGGATTTTAATTAGGGCAATTTTAAATATAGCCTCCAATTTTCTCACTATAACCCCTCAATTTTTAAAATAATAAAAATAATGATGATTTAACTATTATACTCTTACAACCCCCATTTAAAACCTATTACATAAATTAATAATTGATCAACTCAAACTCCAAAATCAGAAAAGAGGAATCCATTAACGAGAAGTTGTATCAAACTTGTCTGCATTTCAGGTGCGGCATTCCGCGGCTGGAAAGGAATGGCACATTGTCTCATCTGCATCTCCCTTTCGAAAATCTCCTCGCCAAAATCGCGACCTCTGCTAATTCTCCCCACTGCATAAGTGAGGTCGATTTCGAATCGCGGGGTTTTGGAGAGAAGGGGCGCATTCACTTCATCAGAGTTGGTGGTAGTGGATTATCTGTCCTCACTGTGCTCGCACCCAAACAAGTGATATCTATGTCATATTATGCTTAATTTTACTTTTGTGTGTTACATAGTGTGTTTTATATGAGGTAAAGGGACGAAACTTACATTTTTTTTTATGAAGATGGGATAGTGAATGAGGATGGAGATTCTAAATATTGTAAAGAAAATTCAACGGCGAATAAATTTTCTGCCACTGGTCAGATCTCAAAAGCCCCACAAAATATAGATGGTGGATAAAATGTCAAAAGGGTGACAAAAACCTCCATAAGAATGTGCAGATGCAGAGTTCTGATCAATCACCATTAAGGCATAGTTTTGGATCTGATGGCAATGACTCATGAATTGATTATGAGCTGCGACATCTTGTGGGATGAGAGATGAGGGAGGTGGGGGTTATATGATTTATCAGTGAAAAGAGTGTACGTATTATTCCAGATTAGTTTTTTATAAACTTATAACTTATTACATATTTTAAATGGGGGCTATAGGGATAAAATGGTATAATTATAATTATTTTTATTATTTTTTTAAATCAGAGGCTATAATGATAAAATTAGGGGCTATATTTAAAATTACCTTTTAATTAAACTTTAAACTTTTGATTAGTTATGTAATTGGGCCTTTTTATTCGAATTTTGGCAGCCCAATTTGAAGTAGGCGGCTATTTGTGAATTGTGGGAGTTAATTCCCTTAGTTTAAGTCTAATGACCTAGCCGCCACTTTTAATATATAATTAGAATTAGGTTGACTTTTAGTTTTTACTTTTACAACATTTGATTCTTTACTTTTCTAGCACTTACGTATAGCTTAGTTTGATTAGGAGAATTTTAATTGTTTTAACTCTTCTTGTTTGGAGATTGGCGGATTATTCAAGAAGCGGCAGAGTTCGAATTTTTCAGGGATTAATTAATTATTGCGTCGATGATCAGAGCTTTGAGTTAGTGTGGATTTATTTGAGACGAATTACCTTTCTATTGATATTTTTCTAGAGTCTTTTATTTGATTAATTTTGTTTTCTTAATTTAATTAATATTTTCTCCCAATTTAAGGTGTGGTGGCTACACCAATTTTATAGATTTTAGGGAATTGAATGGTTTTATCTGCTCTCTGTGGGATCGACCCTGCTTATCGGTGTACTAATTAGTTCTTGATAATTCTGCATGAATTATTTGGTGGAAAACGACGTCCACTATATATATTTTATTTAATTTAATATCTATATATATGTGTATATAAATAAGAAATACAAGAAAAACTATAGCAATACATTGTTTATGGTATTCAACTATCAATATTAATTCCTTAACACATTGATTTGTTACATTTATGCTATTTTTATCATTTTTTCTTTCTTAGTTAATTTTTAATGTTATATTTGAGTCAATTTCTAAAGTTAATTTTTTTCTTTCTTAGTTAATTTTTAATGTTAAATTTGAGTCAATTCTATAGTTAATTTTTTTAAATGCATAAAAGTATGTCTTTATATGTTTTCAATCTACTTGATGTTTGAATTAATTGAATTGCGAACAATTATCTATTTTATTAAGTAATTGTTAAAAAAAATGCATGAAACAAAGTGTATGGAATGCTCAAAAAAATTTGCTCTGAACCCCCGTGTAAATATTTTCAGACGTCGTAGTTCAACAAATTCAGCCTCCTAATGTAAATTCCTGTATCTGCCCCTGCCTACAAGTACTTAAAATGTATATACTTCTAAACGACATAGATTTTAATAAAATAGTTAAATATGGTGTGAGTGAAATACGAGTCTCATTTTATTATGATTATAAAATTTATCAAAAATAAATTATATATTCCCTCCGTCCCTGAAATAACTTCCACTTTTTCCATTTTGGGACGTCCCCCAAATAACTTACTCTTTCTTTTTTTCCATTTTTGGAAAACTACCCAACCACTAACAATATTTTATTTATTCTTACTTTTCACTTTTCACCACTCCCAGTACTAATTATAACACTTTTCAATACTCTCAATATTAATCATTACACTTTTCACAACTTTCAATAATAATTATATCACTTTTTTCTCCACCATCAATACATTTTACAACTTTTCATTAAAACCCGTGCCGTCCCCAAAGAGAAAGCCATTTCAGGAACGGAGGGAGTATATTATTTTATTTAAACGAACAAAATTACAAAATAAAATGTATCTACTTCTAAAGGATACAAAGTTTTAATAAAGTAGTTGAATACTGCGAGTGGATACATTTGTCTTTAGCTGGGTTCCTTCAAGAAAAATGTATGGGTACTATTTGAATCTATCCCATATATGAAGTTATACTAATAGATAAATATATTACATATATGATTGAAATTTAGTGAGAATTACACATGCTCAAAATATTAAAATTCATTAATTTGAAATGAACAAATTAACGTAAGTACGTAACAATGTTTTTTTTTTTTTTTTTTTCCCTAATGCTGCAAATATATTGTAGAAGAAATTTGGGTATATTTTGAAGAATTCATCTACTGGATTGGAGCGATGGGCCTATTTCCCACTATGCTATATGCTTCCTCTCTGCTTCGATATCAAATTCTATGTAACCAAACAAGAAATGCACATGGCATTTAATTACTCCATCTCCTGCGTGTTTATAGCGCGTTTGAATTCAAACGAAGACCCCAAAAGCAAGTCTTTGTAGTATGATTTTACTCTTGGTTGGGTCCACGCGGACACCATTAATGGTTCTAATTGGTTAATATGAGCTCAACACAATTATGTAGGAGAAGTCAACTTAAGATCTAATTTACTTCACTTGGTTTACTATATTAGTACTACCTCTGTCCCTGAAATAAATTCATTTTTTTTTTCTTTTTGGGACGTCCTCCAAATTAGTTCCTCTTTCTTTCTTTTCATTTTTGGACAATTACCATAACACTAATAATATTTTATTTATTCTTACTTTTCACTTTTTCACCACTTTCAGTACTAATTATAACATATTCCACATTTTCACTACTCCTAATAATAATTATAGCGCATTTTTTTCCACTATCAATACATTTTATAACTTTTCCTTAAAACTCGTGTCGACCCAAAGAGGAACTTATTTCAGGGACAGAGGGAGTAATTTTTAAGAAAAAATATTGTTGAGTGTATTAAGAGTGGATAAAAGGTAGTTGAGTGTATTGTGAGTGGTGAAAAGGTGTTATAATTAATATTGAGAGTTGTGAAAAGTGAAAAGTAAGAGGATTATAAGTGGTGGGGTATAGTCCAAAAATAGGTAGGAAGTTCTTTTGTGGACGTCCCAAAAAGAAAAGATATGAAGTTCTTTCATGGACGGAGGGAGTATTATTCACCTAGGATCAATTCTAGTAAGAAGCTGTAAATTGAGATTAATGAACTTTTCAATAATTTTTTTGAACTTTTCAATATAACTGACAAACCCACAAATCTATTTAATTTGTTAAAAAAGATGCTAGAGCGAAGAATTGAACCCTGAGTTCATAAGAATTTAAGTAAAGTTCATCAAAATATTCTAAATTGTAAATTCCTTCTCACTTCTCAACACATTTGAGCTTCTTATATATATATATATATATATATATATATATAGGAATTGGTTCAATTGAGATTTATATATATTTTGAGATTTTGAGATAAATGAACATATAAGTACATTTTGATGAACTTGTCAATTAATTTTTATGAACGCGCGTTGGTCTGGGGTTCAATCCCTACAAGTGGCGTGTTTTTTAAATAAATTAAATAGATTCATATGTTCATCAGTTATATTGGTTATGTTCAAAGAATTTATTGATATGTTCATTTATCTCAAAATCTCAAAATATATATAAATCTCAATTGAACCAATTCCTATATATATATATATATATATATATATATATGGTACCGCTATATAGAAAACTGCTATTAGTCTATAAATTAAGAATAGATCATGTCCATAGATTTTATGATCTTTAACGGATGTGATTAATACGTTCATAGGTTCATAAAATTTTGGCCGTCCGATTATAAAAATTCAAGGGTCTATCTTGGTTCTTATTTTATAGGATAAGAATGGTTTTTATTTTAGCGCAACTCTATATATATATTATAAATATAACTCGATTTTCGATTTTGTTCGGTTTTTACATAACCAAACCAAACTGAACCCAAAAACCAAATTCTTTTAAAAAATAAAACTGAAAAAATCGAACTATATTTTAATATTTCGATTTGGATCGACTCGATTTCAGTTATTTTGCTCAATCTTAATTTCATCTATAGTTTGGCCCATCAAACTCTATTTGGGGTGGGCTTTCAAATGACGGGCCTATTCTCCAGCAATCTGATCCAACCCACTCCTTTTTTTGTTGGGTGGCTTTGGGCCCATTGGGCCAATTCAATGGGTCTAGGGTCTAACATTTCAAATGTATATATATTTCCTCAATTTTCAGAATTTAATCAAATAAAATAATCTATACAAACCCTTCAATCTTCATTCCGAGAGGTAAGTGTGAATATAATAGAGAAGGCTAAATCATCAAATAGAGAAGTCACATTCCAAATGGAAAAAAAGCAAAAACTGAGAACAAGAAATTAAAGGAATGGGACCCGCGGATAAGAGAGAAATGGGTGCTTGGTGTCGGTAAAAACTGGCTTCCACTGCGAAGCCAGTTTTTCAAGAGAGAGAGTGGAAACCAATTTTTCATTGTTGCAATGGTAGTTTCAAAATTGAAAAACTGAAAATTTCTTCAGTTGAAGGCACCCTAATAGACCAATCAAAATATTAGTAATAAAATAAATAAAATATTAAATGGAATAACTAGGCGACATCAACGACTATAGTAAAATCTGACTCTGAAAGGTAGAAGAAAAACTGGACACATAATGTTTCTGAAAATAATTGAGGAGATATGGCCATTTCACACATTGTTTTTGCTGAAGCTAAACTCAGATTCTATCAAATTCTTTCTCAGAAAAATATACACTGTTTTTCCTTGGACCATGGCGGCATATGCAGCCTTGGTTTCTCTTATGCATATCGTCGATACAATCGAGCATCACCATTCCCCTCCAATTTCTATCCACAAACAACAACTTGAATCTCTCACTCAAATTATTAGCTTTTTGCAGGAATTTCTTGATGGTTATAAGTCCCCTGTTGCAGACGGAGATGAAGCTGATCCGCTGGAGATGCGTATCGCAGATGCCGCTTATGCGGCTGAAGATGCTATCGAATCTCATATTGTGGACGTGATTAAACTGGGTATATCTACTTCCAATGAAGTCAGTTTCTTCTATGAAGATCTACAGCAAGTGATTGAAGAACTGAATGTGATCAAGAAGGAAGCCATAGAATCTTCAGCTGAAGCTCAGCTGCAGAGAAAGGTCTCCTCGACTCATGCTGGCTCCTTGACATCCTCTTCCAATGTGAAGGAAAGCATGATGGTGGGCTTTGATGACGTGCAACTTCAACTCTTGGATTGGCTCACTGGAGGGAACTGTAAACGCCAAATCATCTCTATTGTAGGGATGGGCGGGATTGGTAAGACCACTCTTGCCAGACATATATTTGAGCATGCCATCGTTAAGGAGAATTTTGATATTCGGCTCATTTACACCCCTAATCTAAGTTCAGTAAATGTACAAAGTGATAGGATTTTCACCATTCACACAGTTCTTAATTGTTTAATAAGTTCTCAACCACATATTCAAACTCTATGGGCCTGCTATCATTTAGCAACAGTGGCATGCATGATATATGAGAAATACTATATGTTTACTATACCAAACATTAAAAAAGTTTCTATGATAGTGTTCTTGTGGATAGATTACTTGGCAAATAGGATTATAAAATAGTTGTCTTAAAATGTGATAAGGAAACTTAAATAGTCCATCTTGTTTTTGTAGAATGCTCAATCAGTTTGTAGACTCCATCTAAAATAGAATAAGATCTTCATTTGTTTGGATTCAAAATACTGCAATTCTAACTTGGCGACCGAATAGGCTTGAAATGTTGAAGCGTCGCCTAAAGGGGCCACCAAGAAAGGGCAAGGAAAGCGCGCTAAAAAGAGTGGCCGATGAGGATCATCTCCAAAAACCAATTTATATGAAACTAGTTTATAACCCGTCGAAATTCGACGGGAAATCACTTTACATCATAATTATTATTTTACATTATTTATAATCATAGTATATGAAATGTTATTTATATAAATTGTTCTTTAAATAATTTTGTTTGATCAAAATAAATTGGGGATACAGTTCCAAAATTAAGAAGTGAGATAGAGAGATTGAGAGAGAAATGATAGGGTTGGGCTCACTTTTCTCATTCTTAATTAAACTTGGGCCTTTTCTTTTATGGTTTTTATTGGGCTTTAGCCCGCTAAGGCAAGGCTGCTATTTTATTCCCCATCCCTTGTGATTGTGAAAAATTGTAAAGAGGTGTTTGATTTAAATGATAATATATGATTGATAAAATAATTCAATTTAATTAAATAATTGGTTGTATATTTTGACTGATGATGAATAGCTTTTGCTATATAGTAACTGGTTAGTTCTATACGATGAGTGAATTTTTGGTAGAAAGTATTCAATAATCACTTAAGAATTTTTATTAGTTAACACATTGGATCTCATCTATTCAACATAAAAACATGCTTCGCTTGAAAAAAAATCAAGATGCATAAAAACTAACCATTCACATTAGATGTCAAATACCAGAACCGATCACCTACCCACCGTGGGCAAACATAACGTGCCCACCACTGATGTGGCAATGTTAATTAGGAAGGAGAATTAATAAATCTTACCCTAATTAAAATTATCTTACTTTAATTACAATTGCCACATCACTGGTGGGCACGTTATGTTTGCCCACGGTGGGTAGGTGATCGGATCTGTGTCAAATACAATAAGGGAAGAAGTAGTATTGATTATCAGAATATATGTTTCATTTTCAAATAAATTTCTACTTCGATGAATCAATACATGCATTCGTGCAAGAGCCATTTTTTTATTCTTCAATGTAATTTCAAGAAGCGATTTTACTTGACAAAAAAAAATGCTTATAATACTCAACTCTGATAAACTCTGCAAGTGTGACTTTAAACTTGCGATAATATTAAAATAAATTGAATATATTAATTTATTTATAATTGTGTCTGTATATAGTTTATATATTTGGGCCTTAAATGGGCCTGAAAAATCTTATTAGGGCTTTCCTTAACAAAAAGGGAATCCCTAGCTGGTTTCATCATCATCCGTATCAATCCAATCCTCCAATCCTCATAAGTCATAACAATATAGAGAACTTTGAACTCAAAATTGATTGATGTAGTTTGAAGACCATGATATAGGTTACTCCTATTTTCAATTATTATTGTCGAATGTATGTTTCTCCATTCCAAAAAAATTCTTATTCAATTATTTTGTTACCAAATGTCCTAAGCTAAAATTGAAAATGTGATCAGACAAATACAGAACATGAGCTTCAAGAGCCTTTATAAATTTTGAGTTCAAAAAATCCTTAATATTAACTTGAGAATAAAATAGATAAATTTTAAAAGTTGGAATAGACATAAAAAGGTAAAATGAAAGGTTGAGATAGACTGTGATATTAACCCAATTGCAATAATATAAAAATATGTTATTGTGAGAACTGTAAGAAATTATTATTGATTTTCTTTGAAAACAAAAAAAAAATTAACTTATAAATTAATTGCGCTGGACCTATAAAATAGTTGTACTGAATTCTATACTTAATAAGTACCTTGAATTACTTATAAAATCTCGTACAATTATAGTTTCAGTGTAACTAATTTAGAGCATCCACTATGGAGGAAAGTTAGGAGATAGTAAAAGTACTTCCTCCATAGTAGAACCGTATATTTTGGGTAGTAAATTAGAGGTAGCAAATTGGAGGGAGCAAACTTGCTATCTGGGAAGTATAGTAGATAGTGGGGCCCCCTCTTTAATTATTTGACTTGTTATTTGTGTTTTGTTGGTTTGGAGTATATATATATGTATGTATATATATAGTGGTAAATATAATAATAATGATAGTGGGGTCCATGAATAGTTAAATATGAGGTAGTAGCACAGTGGAGAAAATATGAGGTAGTTGAAAAATGAGGTAGTTGTTGAGGTGGCACACATGTGGCACCACTATGGGATAGCACCATAGTGGATGCTCTTATAGATCGAGTGAAAGAATTCTCAGTGTCTAACAATAAGAATTCTCCATTAAAAATACTATCTTTCATAAGAATGAGAATTAATTGATATGAATAAGTCAATTAAATCTACGAACAAGACTTTTATAATGCAAAATAATCATTTAAACTTGGGTTCGAGTCTAAGATAGGTCGAAAATTTCATCAATTAACTGAGTTACGGCTATTCGTATTTTTCAAGAAAAATAATATTCACTTGAAGAAGTTCGGATATAGCTTTCAAGTTCGTGTGAAGCGGTCGTGTTAAGCTGCTCATTTGACAATATAGATACTCCTTTTCAGGTTAGAGATTTGTAAAATTCGAATAATTATTCTTTATGGATGTAAGGATGGAGTCATGAAGTCATCATTTTCAGACTTAGTTTTTTCCAAAACAATTGGTGAAAATGCACACACTTGGTCTAAGCATATTCCTCACTTTTGAAAACTTAATTTCCTAGTTGGTATTTCAGCGGTATTTAGATATCTTCTTCGTGAAATTGAGAAGAAAGCAACAGGTGAGTCGCCTGGAATAGCCCAACACTTTGATGAAGGTGCGCACGGCGGTGGCGGTGGCGGTGGCGGTGGCGGTTGCAATAATGTATTGCCGGGGAAGAGAGAGAGAGAGAGCTTGAGAGAGAAATTCAAGTGAGAGGGTTGGGCCCTAGCTCTTTTTCATTATTAGACTTGGGACTTTTCTTTAGTTTTTATTGGGCTTATTTGTAAACTATATACTGTAGTACTTATTTTCTTTTTATTTGTAGTTATAATTAATAATATTCATCTCAAATATATTTAGTTAAAATTAATTTTTTATTATATTTATAAATATTTTTAAAAAACTTATAAAATAATAATTATCGATTAAATTGGATAATTATTTCTCACTCCAAAATTGGATTAATCATCCTACAAATTAATTGCGTTGAATTCTACACTAAACAAGTATCGTGAATAATTTATAGATTTCGGTAGAATTAATTTATAATTTCAGTAGAATTGGTTTATAGATTCAATGAAATAATTCTAACTATTTTCGCAATAAGGGTTTAATTGGAGCATCGCATTGCTGAGGCAATCCATTGCAGCGTTTTGATGTTTGTGCTTGGGCTACTATATCTCAACAATACAACACAAGGGAAATTCTTTGTGAACTTGTTTCTCAAGCCACTAATAAAAGCAAAGAACAACTGAGTGAAAAGAGTGAAGATGAACTAGGATTAGAGCTCTACCAGCATTTGATAGGTAGAAGGTTTCTAATTGTGATGGATGATATGTGGAGTATCGATGCTTGGGATAGGATACAGCGTTTCTTTCCCGAAAATGAGAACTGTAGTCGGATATTAGTGACGACTAGGCTTTTACACTTGAGTTCCCAATTGAACAACAATTATAGCCTTCAAATGGAATTTTTAGATGAGGTTAGAAGCGGGGAACTGTTCTCAAAAACTGTGTTTGGGGTTGGAAGTTGCCCTCATGAGTTAGAGAAAATTGGAAAGAAAATTGTAGAGAATTGCAGAGGACTTCCTTTATCAATTGTTGTAGTGGCGGGTATTTTGAGAAATAGGGAACACACTCTAGGTGTTTGGGAATCAATTAGTCAGAACTTAGCTTCAGAAGTGAATTTGGATAATGAAAAGTTTTGCATGGAACTGTTGAAAATGAGCTATAATAATTTGCCAGTTTATTTAAAGCCATGTTTTTTGTATATGAGAGTGTTTGAGGAGGATGATTCGGTTAGAGTCTCAACACTCGTGAAGCTATGGGTTTCTGAAGGATTTTTAAAACCCATGAATGGCAAAAGTTTGGAAACTATTGCCATAGAATTCTTAAAGGACTTGGTTGATAGAAATCTCATTCTAGTTGGTGAAGTGGGGAAGACAGGAAACATAAAATTAGTCAAAATTCATGATTTGTTGAGGGATTTATGCTTGAACCAGAGCAAGAAAGATGGGTTCTATCATGTGATAGGGCAATCTAGTCCTCGAGGCATGAGTAGCCAACGCCGCGTTGTTATACCAAGGAACATGCCTAAGAAGAAAGTCCTTGACGACTTGCAGTCTATGCCACGTGCTCGTTCCATCATCAGTGAATATGTGTATGTCTCTTTGCGTATTGAGAATGGGAGCATCTTGCGTATTAAGAATTCCGGGTTGCTTAGAACATTACATGCATACAGAAAGTTTGGTTACTTTGGAGATGGAAGCTACGTCGTCAAGTCCCTTGTGTCTCGGTATGTTAACTTGCGCCACCTTGTTGTTAAAGTTGGTAGCATGTCCTCGATCTTTACCTCGTTTACTCGCTTCTGGAATCTCCACATATTGATTGTTTCTTGTTGGAATGAGTTCACTGCACCTGCTGAGATTTGGAGAATGCCACAACTTAGGCATATTGAAATGATTAGAGGAAGATTTTATCTTCCAGAACCTTCGAGTGATGATGTCGTCGTCATGGAGAATCTACTGGTGCTTGACGGAATAGCAAATTTCAAGTGCAATGAAGAGGTGGTTAAAAGAATTCCCAAATATCAAAAAATTGAGGATAGAGTATTTTGATAGAGGGGGAATCGAGCAAGATGATTATTATTGTCTGAACAATATCAAATGTCTGTGTAAATTGGAATCCCTCAACGTACATTATTGGGATTATTTTAGAGCTGCTCCGTATGCGCTCACATTCCCCCAAAGCCTCAAGAAGTTGACTCTTGAGATGAATCGTGGCTTTGAATGGGAAAAAATATTGGAAAAGATAGGTTCAATGCCCCTTCTCGAGAAGTTCAAGTTGTTGGAGGGATGCTTTGAAACAGGCAAGTGGGAAATGGTTGAAGGCCAATTCCCTTCCCTCAAATACTTGGAATTGTTTGCGTGTCTTAATTTGAAGCATTGGACTGCGGAATCGAGTTCCATCTTTCCACGCCTTGAGAAGCTTAGTCTTGATCTTATGGAAGAGTTGAAGGAGATCCCGACTCAAATTGGAGACATACCGACGCTGCAAAAGATATGGGTGAACTATTGTGGCGAATCTGCTGTGATGTGCGCAAAGGAGATCGTAGAGGAACAAGTGGAATTACAAGGGGAAGATCTTCCATTTCGTGTTAAAGTTTGGATTCCGCGTGAGAACGAAGCAGTGCAGAGCTTGGCAGGCCCCAACTTCGAAGTTATATGTAATAGCTCTAATTAGGTTTTACCACCATTAATATCTCTCTTGCTTTTGTGTGTTTGCTTATTTTTCTTCAATCAGTACCTGTGAGTGTGTGTATGCGTGAGAAATGTTGAAGAAGAAGGGGGTGGGTTTGTTTTAAAAAAATGGAAATAGGTTTGGGCTTTTAGTTGTGGGCCGATTTTTTTTATAATCCTGTTGGGCTGCATTATTATTTATTTTAAAGCATGGGCTGCGAATTTTATATATGTCTTGGGTTGATTTAATTTACGTTTGGGCTTCTACATATTGATTAAATTTTTGGGCTGCAGATTTTATTTAAATTAATTAGACTTTATATTTAAGTTTGATTATTTATTATTTTAAAGAGAAAAAAACAACTGATTGCATAAGAATATTATTATTATTATTATTATTATTATTATTATTATTATTATTATTATTATTATTATTATTATGTATATGATCTTCAGGCTTTGTGACCAAGGCGATTAGCGCTGCTTTCCCAAGAAAGGTTTATATGTATATGATCTTCAGGCTTTGTCTATCCAGGTGGGCTTACTTTCCAAATGTATAAAGTATGATTAAGTTATTAAACTCTAAATGTTTCAATAAAATGCAAATTGTTTATTCAATAAAATGCAAACTGTTTATCCAATAAAATATCTTCAGTTCATGCACCAATATCTTTAGTCGAAAGCAATTTTCCTATCAGACTTTGTTTTTCCAGTTTATATTGTAGAGATTCTTGTAAAGATATTGCCTTGCCTTTTCACTTGTAGCACACATAAAAAAATATTTAGTTAGCATTGTTTTTTAAACATGATCCCATAATTAAAGTTTTCCCAGATTTTGGGATGCATGATAGAATAATTCCATACATAATGCTTATGGAATTCCTCTTTCACACTAGCGGATCCAGCGTAGAACTTGGGGCTGCAGCTGCATCCCCCAATTTTATTTTTAGTAGTATTAAGATTAAAATGTAAATTATTTTAAAATTAGTTTTTGCATCCCCAATTAAAAATATAATCTTAAAGAAAAATATAAACCCATCCTAAAAACAAACCATCAACTTTAAAATTAGATAATATTTGGGTATGATTATTTTTATCATTAAATATTTTTTTATATTCATAATCATGTAATTATTTATCGCATCCCCAATTTGAAAATCCTGGTTCCGCCACTGCTCTTTCACCAGCTGAAAATGAAGCATATCATTTTCAGTTTAGACGAAAGCAATTTCCTATCAAACTTCATTTTGCAATGGCAATAAACAAAGCTCAAGGACAAACTATACCAAATATTGGTGCATATTTACCATCTCCAGTATTTTTTCCCATGGATAGTTATATGGCGCTCTATCACGAGGAACTTCAATGTCTACTACTAAAGTGCTAATGAAGCCGAACACAACAGATACAAGACAAAAAATGTTGTCTACACTCAAGTTTTGATCGCAGGTAATTTATTTATTTGAAAATTTATTTTATGTTTATTTATCATTGATAATAGTATATTTACATGTTTAATAGGACAACAAAATCATGAAGAATCAAAAGATGCAATTGATTCGCATTGTGTTGAAGACACTCGGCATGCAATTGAAATTTCATAATTTTAATTGTCCTTGTTGTTTTTTGAGATAGCAATATGCATTTTTTTTTACAAATTTATAGATTTTAAAATTCATTTTTTTAATATGATTGTTTTTAAAAATTTGTCGATTTTAATATTTTTTTTAATATGATTGTTGATTCGTTATTCCATATCTTTTTATATATAAAGAGCAAAGTAAATGTAAATAAATTCAATTAGAAGGATATAGTTGGAATTTATGGAAAAAATTATAAACACCACTAAATCACCTAAAATTAATTGATTACCTTGAAACCGCCGGCAGTTTAACTCTTTTAAACAAAATAAGCTATTAAATATTCCATAAAAAGATAGAACAAACTAATTCAATATTAGCATTATTAAAATGTTTGCATCTTTCGAAAATTAATAGTCTATATTGATTGTGATTTAACCATAAACTTTATCATATTAACAATTTATATTTTAGAAAGTAATATTTTTTTACTTAAAATGCGTAACTGCAATTTAACTTCTATAATTTTCATTTTTTTCTTATTTCTAATATTTTAATTATTCAAATTATGTATTCATTCATTTTCTAAAATTTGATTTGTTAATTATAGCAACTCCTTATATAAGTAATACAATATCTATATGTACATGTTATATTTTTCTATAAATTATATTGATTATATGAAAATATTAGATTAATTTGCAAATAATAAATATGATATCAAATTTTAATTTTATTAGTTTATATTAATAATTATAAAATATATGCACGAACTTACACGAATCACAATTACCGCGCATAGGGCGGGAGGTACACTAGTTTGACAAAAAGTATAAAATATTTTATTTACAAGTTATGTTTATATATCCTAATTAATTCAATCAAGGTGGAAATCTCAATATTGTAGCAAATGAAATTTCATAATTTTTATTGTCTTGGTTGTTTTTGGAGATAGCAATATGCATTTTAATTTTTAAAAAATTGTCGATTTTAATATAAATTTTTTAGAGTGGATTTTGAAAATAACCACTTTTATATAGTAAAAATAAATTTTACCCATTAATATAAAAACTTAAAAAAATACCCACATTTACCATTTTACCCTTACATATAAATTTTTTACAAATACCCACTGTTCACTGGTTGTGAATTCAACTCGAATTCAAGTATTGGTTATGAATTCAAGTTTTATTGGTTGTGAATTCACGTGAATTCACGTGAATTCACAACCCACACTATTTCAAGTTGTGAATTCACAACCGATAAAACTTGAATTCACAACCAATATTTTTTCAAGTTGTGAATTCACAACCAATAAAATTTGAGTTCACAATCAACATTATTTCAATTGTGAATTCACAACCAACGCCGATAATTCAGTTGTGAATTCATAAACTTGGTTGTGAATTCAAGAACATTTGTACAAAATTACGCGATTTTCATCAATTTCTTCGTTACTTATATTTTTTTCCAATTAAATTCAAATTGAATTCAACTTTTCCTCAAATTTCTCTTCTAAATGGCATACTTTCTTAAAATCCTAGTACTGGGATTCACCATTTTTCTTCAACAATCTCTATCATCTCCAAGTTTCACTATGAACACACCAAAGAAGAAAGTTCTTGACAACTTGCAGTCTATGCCACGTGCTCGTTCCATTATCAGTGAATATGGGAATGTCCCGCGTATTAAGCATTCCGGGTTGCTTAGAACATTACATGCATACAAGTTTCCTTATTTTGAAGATGAAAGCCACGTGATCAAGTCCCTTGCGTCTCAGTATGTTAACTTGCGCCACCTTGCTGTTGAAGTTGGTAGCATGTCCTCAATCTTTACCTCGTTTACTCGCCTCTGGAATCTGCACATATTGATTGTTTCTTGTTTTGAGGAGTTCACTGCACCTGCTGAGATTTGGAGAATGCCACAACTTAGGCATATTGAAATGACTGAAAGAAACTTTTATCTTCCAGAACCTTCGAGCGATGATGTCGTCGTCATGGAGAATCTACTGGTTCTTGAGAGAATAGCAAATTTCAAGTGCAGTGAAGAGGTGGTTAAGAGAATTCCCAATATCAAAAAATTGGTTCTTGATTATTTTGGGAGTGGGGGAATCGAGCAAGATGATTATTATTGTCTGAACAATATCAAACGTCTGTGTAAATTGGAATCCCTCCACGTTGATTGTTGGTTTGATTTTAGAGCTGCTCCGTATGCGCTCACATTCCCCCAAAGCCTCAAGAAGTTGACTCTTGAGATGAATCGTAGCTTGGAATGGGAAAAAATATTGGAAAAGATAGGTTCAATGCCCCTTCTCGAGAAGTTCATGTTGTGGAACGGGTGCTTTGGAACAGGCAAGTGGGAAATGGTTGAAGGCCAGTTCCCTTCCCTCAAATACTTGGAATTGCATCGGTGTCCCAGTTTGAAGCATTGGACTGCGGAATCGAACTCCATCTTTCCACGCCTTGAGAAGCTTGATCTTTTTGATATGCGACAGTTGAAGGAGATCCCGACTCAAATTGGAGACATACCGACGCTGCAAAAGATATGGATGAGGGATTGTGGCGAATCTGCTGTGATGTGGGCAAAGGAGATCGTAGAGGAACAAGGGGAATTACAAGGGGAAGATCTTCCATTTCATGTTCAAGTTTTCCTTTGGCGTGAGAACGAAGCAGTGCAGATCGAGCTTGGCAGGCCCCAACTTCGAAGTTATATGTAGGTTTTAGTTTTACTACCATTATTATCTTTCTTGTTTTTGTGTGTTTGCTTATTTTTCTTCTATCTTCTTCCCTCTCACCTCTTATCACCTCCCTACAAAGAGAGAGAGAGAGAGGGAGAGAGATTGTTCTCAATAAGAGGCAATGTACTTATCTTTCCCAACATGTCATCCAACGCCAACTCATCGTTCATCTCGAATTTCAACTTCTTAAGAGAGTGTGGGAAGGTAATCTTAGGCAGAGAAGCAGAATATATAAAATAAAACAAAGCTAACGAACACTACAAGAATACTTCACATTGCCATAAGGGCAGATAGGCTCTCTGCGTAAGAAGAGAGAGATTGAGAGAGAAATGATAGGGTTGGGCTCACTTTTCTCATTCTTAGACTTGGGCCTTTTCTTTTATGGTTTTTATTGGGCTTTAGCCCACTAAGGCAAGGCTGCTATTTTACTCCTCATCCCTTGTGATTGTGAAAAATTGTAAAGAGGAGTTTGATTTGAATGATAATATATGATTGATAAAATAATTCAATTTAATTGAATTATTGGCTGTATGTTTCGACCGATGATGAATAGCTTTTGCTATAAAGTAAATGGTTAGTTCTATACGATGAGTGAATTTTAGAATTAATCAAGCTGGCAAACCTGGTCAGAGAAATGAAAAAGATATATGGTGATTGGATCACACAACTCACAACTCACAGGTTTCGACAAATTGTTTCTGCACAATCGAGATATATATATGGCTTATGAAGCTTTTGATACTCTGCTTCAAACCTTAGATCGAATTCTAAAGCATGGCGACGATCGCGTCATCACTCGTTCTGTTAAACAAGAACTTTTATCCATCCGCGTCCAAGCTGTTGTCTTGCTATTGAATGTCAAACATTATCCAAAGAAAGAAACAATCAGAGATACGGACCAAAAAGGCAAGTAGGCATTGAATTAGTGGACGAAAGGAGTAAATGAAATCTGAGACCCGCAAATGCAATAGGCCCTTTTATTTTTCTCTCTATTTTCTCTAAATCACTCATAGTCATAATGGATTCAGGCACCCCATGAGAAAACATTGCTTCGACGTTTACTCGAGAAATTACAGTCAACAGAAATTTACCAAATCAAAGCAAAACGAAATTGAAAAAAAAAAGAGAAAGGGATAGAGTATACCTAGCGGGACTTGGAGAAGGTACACTCGGGAAATCAAAGGTGCTCAAGGAAATGAAGAATGGAGAAAGAAATATGGAGGAAAAGACTTAAATACCCTTGTTGTAACCTTATAAATAGAGCTTTGCATTGTGTTTGATGATATGACGTGAAATATAGAGAAAACTACTTTCGTTCTCTTTGCTTTGGTACTTGAAAACAGGTTATTAAACGAACCATGCATACAACGTAGATCTTAGGTTCACATTTTTTGAATTCATCATGTAAGATTTATTTATAGGTTTATATGATTATTTAATAGTATTTGATTTATCTATAAGTTCGTATAATTATTTAATACTAATTTTTAGATCTATCAAAAATTTTGCTATCCTACGTTTATTCATTTGAAGTTTATAAAAATAGAAATCTGAAAATTAAAATTATAAAATACGTATAGAATTCGTATATACTAATAGTGATGTTTTAGATTTGAATTTCATAAATTAATTTTATGTTTAACGAACATAAAGATTCGAACATGCTGTAAAATTTATCTATAGGTTTGTATGATTATTTAATGGTGTAGGATTTTTATCAATAAGTGTATATAATAATTTTTAGATGTAGAGATTGATTACAGATTTATAAATAAATAAGAATAAATGACAATTGAGGAAAATTGAAATATAATGATTTTTATATACATAATAATCTATAGATATGAAAATTGATAAAAAAAAAAAAATGAATGAGAATTAAGAAAAATTAGAATTAAGTGATTATATGATGCCACGTGAGATATGGTTTATTTTGTTATAATTATTTTATTATTATTATTATTATTATTATTATTATTATTATTATTATTATTATTATTATTATTATTATTATTATTATTATTATTATTATTAATAATTAATAAAATCAAGAGATTGAATTTAACGGTTAATTGATGAGGAGCTCTAGCATACATAAGTCTCGTTTAATGGTTGATTAGAAATTTAACATCATGATAAGTTCGAATATTTAGAGTTTTAATTCAAGACGAGTTCTAATAAATGTTAAAGGAGTTCTAGCACATATAAACCATTTGTTGTAAATACAAAAACCAAAACCCTCCCCTCTACAAATACAAAAACCTATAACCCTCGAAACATATACCGAAGCTTTGTCTATGAAGAAGATCGTAAAAAAAATCAAATTACCTGTCCGTCTTTTCACCGAAGAAATACAGTCAAGAAGAAATCATCGAAGAAATACTGTCAAAATTGCCGTTGAAATCACTCTTGAGATTCAGGTGCGTTTCAAAATCATGGCGCTCTCTAATTGGCAACAAACGCTTCATCAAAACCCAGTATCGAAATTCAATAAAAAGACCCATCTTTCCCCTATCAAAGGGTCATTATATATAATGTTCCTGCTGAGAATCCTGTGCAATGTTCTCCGCTGTCGATTTTGAGCGAATTAACGATCCCTGTATCTCCTTTACCTGATCCAATGAATACTACATTGATGGGATTTCGAGTTATGGGGAGCTGTAATGGGCTACTCTGCATTCGTGACGACGAACAAGGTAGATTTCACATGTGAAACCCATCCACTAGAATCTCCAAGATACTGCCAGAAATTTCTAAACCTTTTATGGCTTTGGGGTTCGGTTGGGTTGAATCGAGTGATGAGTACAAGTTGTTTGTTCGTGTTGGTGATTTTGATTATTACCTGCACGAGATGAAATGGGTTTACAAAGTTTATAGTTCAAGGACAAAATCATGGAAAACAAGTGAGCACTGTGCAGATTTAGATTCACATTATGTATGGGGGATATTTGCAGGTGGGAAGCTTTACTGGAAGAATCACGGAGATAAAGAGATAGATATTATTTTCTTGGACTTGAAGAGTGAGGTGTTTGGAAGGATTGAGCTTCCCTTTGATCACGAGTTTTGCAAGAAAGAGCACTGGGCTGTGGGTTTGCTTGGTGGCTTACTTTGTGTGCTATGTTATATTGGCTCGTCTACAGAAGTCTTTGGAGTTTGGGTTATGAAGGAAGCTTGGAAGAGGGTGGCGACGTTTGCTAATCTTGTTGAGCTTCTTCAGCCAGCACCATTGGTGGTGGGTCTAAATGGAGAGATTTTGGTAAATTGTGAATCCATCTTGTTGGTTTACGATCGTCAGGATAATGTGTTCCGCTGCCATGAGACATACTATTACAGTCCACATGTCTTTGTTGAAAGCTTAGTCTCGCCAGAAGATGTGTGAAAGATTGAAATAAAATCTTAGGACATGATCATGAGTGATTTCATTGCATGCTATTTCTTGACAATTATGTTCAGTTATATATAGTTTGATTTGATTAAGCATAAATGGTTGCGTTTTGTTTCTCAAGTGAATAATTTTTAAGTTGTAGAGAGAACACCACCTGTTCCACTGCTGCATTTAAGATCTGGTGTACCATATTTGGTGTTCTACTTTCAATCTTTTATATTTTCTTGCATATGTTTTCTATTATTTCAAATTTGTATGCTAATAATTAGTTCTTACCGTTAATTTCACTTTTATTAGCTAATAATAGGTTGAAAAAAAAAATCAAATTTATGGTATATAAAGTTTTTTAATTTATATTTTTTGAAATAAAAATTAAGTATAAATTGTAATATTGTAATAATAAGTATATTGAAGTCTAGTTTTGATCACCACAAGGAAGTTTGATGGGAAAATAAAGAGTTGTAGCCTTCATGATATTGTGCGGGAATTTTGCATAAGGCAGGTTGCGAAAGAGAAGGTAATTCTTCCTGTTATGGATTACTTACCAGACTTACCTACTCCTATCCTGCGAAGACATTTTGTTCCATGTCTCATAGAAGACATTTTGCATCCAGACCTTGATTATAACCTGCAGGAACTTTCGCTAGCAATGAAGTTCGTATATATGCAGCAAAAGAGTGGTGAAAATGATTCCAAACATTAAAAAGTTGGAAATATGTTACTCCAAGGAGATGTTTGATGCAAATGCGGGCCATTGCCTCAAAAATCTTGAACAACTATGCCGACTTGAGAAATTGAAATTGGAGAAGCATGGAGATTTTTCATCTTGACAACTTGATGAACTGGGATTGAAGAGAGTTGAAGGTTTTGCATCTAGACCATGGGATAAATTGGTAAGAATATTATCCCTCCATTTTGGTGTGATAATATTATCACTCCTTGAAGTGAAAATAAGAAGGAAAAATGGTGTTTGTGCAAAATGTGGAATAAGAAAACAAACATTTAAAGGCATAAATTTTTGTTATCCCTCCATTTAGAGGGATAAAAAGCAAATACACCCTAAAGATACTTGGCGGTCTAAACTTTCCTCTACAACTGAGAAGGTTAACCTTGAGTGGTTGGAGGCTTTCTTGGAGTGATATGACCATCATTGGTTCATTACCTAATCTTCAAGTGCTTAAACTAAGAAACTGTGCTTGCAAAGGCAGTTTCTGGGAAACATTTAAGGGAGAATTTCGTGAGCTGAGGCTCATGCTAATTCCCAAGACTCGAGTGCCTAATGCTTCGCGAGTGCCGTGGTCTACATGAGATTCCAAGTAATATTGGAGACATTCCAACACTTGAACTGATTGAGGTCGATAACTGGACTTCAGTTCTTTTATTCTCGGCAGAGTAGATAGAAAAGAAACGACGGAATTATGGAAATGATAGCTTTCAAGTTCGTGTGAAGCATTCCTGATAAACTGATCTTTCGACAATATAGATATGATGTCTGCTCCTTTTCTGGTTAGAGATTTGTAAAATTTGAATAATTTGGTTGCCTTTATTTTGAGAATTGCTCTATATAGATATATGTAGTCACAAAGTCATCATTTTCAAAAATATTGGTGAAAATGCACAATTGCCCTAAGCATCTTATTTGCTACTTGGTTTTGTTAGATGATTCCCATTTTTTTTTTCCACTGCAGAGTTTTGAATTGCCATTGTTTATGACGTAGCTCATCAAATACTCGAGCCTTCAAATTAAGAAGGCAAAGAGTTGATGGTAGAGTATAGTGGATAGGAGTGGGCCTTTTGTTTTTTACTTTTTATTGGGCTTTAGCCCACTAAGGCTTATATATTAGTCCACATTGCTTGTGATTTGTGAAAACACCTATAAAATTAAGGGCAGATATGCTTGTGTATGTGTGCTACCAAAGAAGAGAGAGAAATGAGAGGCTTGGGCTCTCTATTTCAATCTTAGATCTGGCCCATTTGTTTTATGGTTTTTATTGGGCTTTAGCCCACTAAGGCTGATATTTTAGTCCTCATAGGCCATAGCTTGTGAGTTGTGATTTGTGAAAACTATAAGGAGGTGTTAAGTATAAACCGGGGATTTACGAGAGAATTAACTATCGAAATTCGATCATTAAATTTTAGAAATATATTTATCGTTATTTTGAAATAAGAGATAAAAAAAAAACAAACCATTATTAGCAATCGATATATCAATCGTTATTTTTTTTGGTAAAAATAATAAAATAAGTAAATACTACTACGTTCGTTCATAAAAAATAGTCCTGGTAAGAGACAAGACGAGTTTTAATAAAAAAAAAAGTAGTATTTATAATGATAATTAATTGTATTATGAATGGAGAATAAGACCGACCATGAGATATATAGTTTTTAAAAATGGAAAGAACCTAATTTTTGTAGACATCTCAAAATGATAAAAAAAAAATGACTATTTTTTATGGACGGATAGAGTATTAAGAGCTCCTTCAGTGGGGGATGGAGTATTAGATAGTTTTTAACGATTGATATTTTGATGGTTAAATATAAAAAAATCAAATAAAATGATCCTTGTTAATGATCGAATATTCAGTCGTTATTATTTTTATAAAAAAAAACTGAAAACATAATAATTATCGATTAAATTGGATAATTATTTCTCAATCATCCTCAAAAGTAATTGCATTGAATTCTAAACAAGTATCGTGAATAATTTATAGATTTCGCTAGAATTAATTTATAATTTCAGTAGAATTGATTTATGTTGGGAATTATAGACGCCAATAATTCCGCCCGGGATCTAGTGTGACTCAATATTGTGGATATCGACCGATATGAAACGAGAAGAAAAAATGACACCGATATTTTTAACGTGGTTCGGCCAAACTGCCTACGTCCACGGACCCACACCAATATATTAGAGAATCTCAAAAGGAGGAGTACAACAAAAATACCACACTGTATTTTGTATCTGCCTACGCAGAGGCTATCTCTCAACTCACTTTTATCACTCGTATATAACTTCCACACTGAAGTTTTCTCTCACAAGATTTTTCTCTCTCTCTAGCAAAATTTTCCTTCTGCTTGGTGTGTTGGGATGCTGCTGCGAGGATCATTATATAGGCAGGGGAGGTGGTAGGTGGCAGCCAAGATGGAATAACTTGTTTGCTGCCTTTGTTGAATGTTGCAGCCGCAACTTTTGAAGAAAAAACATGATGGTGGAAAGTAGCCACCCTTTTTTGACTAACAATCTCCCACTTGAAGACTGATTTCAATCTGTCTTCACACCTCGATCAACGCAGCAGTCTTTCTGTCTTAACTGTAAAGACATGACCAGTAGTGCTTCTCCTGCGATCTACCTCACCGGCAATATCTGCATCTACAAAACCTTGTAGTGCTACATCACCTCGTCGAAAGCACAAGCATCTATCAGTAGATCCACGTAGATATCTCAATATCCACCTTACTGCTTCCCAATGCTGCTTTCCAGGATTTGCCATAATTCTGCTCACAACTCTCACTGCATGAGCGATATCTGGTCTAGTACAGACCATGGCATACATCAGACTTCCAACGGCTGAGGCATAAGGAATTTTAGCCATGAAGTCTCTTTCCTCCTTTGTCTTTTGAGAGTGCTCTTTGCATAGGCGGAAATGGTTAGCTAACGCTTGTAGTGGGCAAAATTCGTCAACTTGGCTCAAGCCCAATTAACCTTCCAAGCTGGACCAATGAGCTAAACAGCTTGGTCAGTCCAGCCCGACAAACTTCGAACCAACTTGGATCAATAACGAGGCTGACCCATTTACTTAAGAAAACTTGTTCGCCCAGCCTGATAAGTCAAGTTATACTTATCTCAAGATCAACCTGGACCGACCCAGGATGACTATCTCACTTCAAGTCCAACTTGTCTAAACAGTCGGGCTGCACTCGGCCCAAGCCCACCAAGCTAGTTAACCAGTTTGGCACAATCTTAAAAAGCCCAACTAGTCAAACGGACTGGTCCGTCTAGCCCGAAAAGCTATAGATCGACTTAAATCCACAACCAAGCTGGATATATTGCATGCAGCCCAAGGGTTATAGCCGACCTGGATTGACGAAGTTATAAGACCTAGCCGTCAAAACCCTAAAAAATGTTTCCCAGCCGGCAAACCCTAAAAAGACGTCTTCCACCAAGCTGACGCAGTCAGAGGGTAATCTTCATGATCCCGTCCAAATCGCAACAACCGGAGGGATGAGGGTTTTGATGGGGCCAGGCTGTAAAAACCCTAGCGGCTGGATGTCTCCTATATAAACATCCAGACTAGATCATAAAGAAGACACGACGAAAAATTCTACTTGCTCTCTACTTCTTAAACTCTCTCTCTACTCCGCCGCCTAGCCAACTTGGCCTATCTCCGCCTCCCATATTCAATTATCACGACACACTGTCACCGTTTCCACCCTCCGACGCCGCTTACAGCCTGGAGTAACCGCACACTCCAGCCTGCCTTTCTCTCTTATTTCAATTTGCTTATCTTTCTATTTTGCTATTCCACTACTGACTTGAGCGTCGGAGGCTCTACGGTCGACACCCCCACCCGGTGCTCAACCTAGGGCTCTTACGTGTTCTTGTGTTGACAGGTTGCTAGTGCCCAATCTATCCGGACGTGCAGACGTCAACTTCAATTGTAGATTTTAGCCTCTACAATTTGGCGCCCACCGTGGGGCCCTAGCAATCAAGCGAATCAACGCACTTTCCTTAGATCTCTACGAGCATCAATCATGTCTGACGGTTGTGACGAATCTGAAACTCCTGATACACCCCACGTGGCTACTCAGGCTGACCTAGCCACCCGGATCGCCACTAAGACGGAACTACATCACTCTTGATCCCGTCAAAGGGTACATAGGCAACTCTATGGAGCATGGCTTTACGGAGCACAATCTGGCCCAAGAACTACATTTGGTTTGATCCTCACCAAATGTGGGTAGGAAACTCTCCGGAGTGCAGCCACCAACCTCAAATCGACATGTCTCAATCTGCCTCATCTCTCCATGATGTTAACACCATGTGAAATACAAGTCGCCAATGATGATCCGTCTGCGACGACAATATCAACCTATGTCAATAGAAGTCATCTTTAATCATCAAATTGGATTTGGATGGACTACCCAGCTTGGAGCAATCGACGGTTATAATCAAGAAGTTTGTACACATTTATCTTTTATAAATTTGAATGTGCCATGTGTTCGTCATATTGTACTAGCCACCATGGGTCGAAGTCAATACGACCCCGTCTAAAGAAAACCAACTTGGTTCAATTTCAAATACTTGACTTGGACAATTTAGAGCCAACGACTCTACGATTCCATATTTTGCTTCAAAAAATAATCCAAAGCCGGCATGCTGCATGAAAGCATTAAATCAGCTAACACACCGAGATGGGACACAATTCGCCCAAGTCAAAATCACAAGTTGGCCAACGTCAGCCGATTCCAACTTGGATAACCAAATAAAATCAAAATCCAGCCTGACCTTGCTCAAAAAATAATAAACTCCCCAACATCCGGTTCAGGCTGGTGCAACGAAATGAAAGTGTGAAGGACAAGCTGCATCCATTCATCTCTTCGACATATTGTTGTTTTTTCAAGTAAACAAGCTACCTTGTACCAATCCATGCGACATTGAAACCATGATTTCAATAAGGCGACTGTATGCTCTAAACGGATTTATACGTAAAATGTTTATACAAGATTTCAACAAACCACATTGATTTATAGAAGAAGGCAAATATCACAAATGGTCGACAGTTTCAACTCTCCAAGAGTTTTTTAAATAAAAAGATAGAAGTTGCTCAAACAGGACCCAATGGTCTAAAGTCCAAGCTGAATATAAAGCACGTATACGCCGACACGGGAGGCCGGCTAAATAGTCAAGTCTCAAATAAGTGCAATATAAGAAAACAATAAAAACAAGCAAACAAACAACAAAATCCCTTATCCGCCTAAGAGAGTCACTCGCCACTCTGAGGATGGTCGTCTTCAGTGGTCATCCCAGCCAAGTTGCTAGCTAGCTCCGCCTCTTGCTCCTCCATGTCAGCCTTCCACTCATTGAACTCATCAACGTACTGCTGGACATCCCAAGTCTTGGGAGGCTGATTCTCGAGATACGCCAAGGTCATCTCACCCCAAACTCGAATCTCCGTCTCACAGCTTGCATAAAGGATTTGTTGCTTCAATACAACAACCTTATCTTTGAGATCCTTGCAGTCCGTTGCAGCTCGCTCCAGCCGACGAGCATCTTACAACTTGGCAGACTCCAATTTATTAACAATCTTATTGGCCTTATCACGCGCCTTCTTGACGGCTACCATCTTGTCTTGCCAACTTGCTCGTTCAGCCCTCAACTCATTAAGCTCCGCCACCATCGCAAGAGTTCTTTCTTTAAGGAAGGCAGCTTTCTGCATACTCTACAACAAACACAAAAGTGCAACAAGTTGGTGTCCCTATTTTGACAATTCCACGTTGGTATACGGCGCAAATTTCGTACAATTAAATAGACTCAGCTTGACTAACTTAACTACGGGCTAGTATTTAATTCTTGGTTCACACATCTACAAATATTACTATATACCGATGGCACCAACTTGTGAGATCCCAACTTGCGAAGACAGATACAAGTTGTATTTCTTATTTGAATAATTCCAAGCTGGTAAAACATCACTATTCATATTGGCAAATGGCTACATGCTATACTCTTTCTTTGAATAGTTCCAAGCTGAAAAATCATCAAATTTCATATTGGCAAACAGGTCCAGCCTGACTCGCTTATGTATAAGCTGATACTTTGATCCCAAGCTGACAGACAGGTCCAACCTGACTTACTTATTTATAAGCTGACACTTTTCCATGCTTGACCCATGTTGGCAAAACGGCTATGAGCCATACTCTTTCTTTGAAAATTTTCAAGTTTGTAAGACTTCAAAATCTATGTTGACAAACGGATCCCGTCCAGCTCACATACACGAATTGTCACTTAATTCTAAACCAGTTCACACCATCTACCTGTGCGATACATTCCAGGTTGGCAAGTCAAGTTATATATACGTATATATGTGAAAAAAAAGAGCCTATAACCTTCTCTCAAGGTCTCGTTCTGTCACGGTCCTCCGTCCCTGAGCCAATCCCTCCCGTAGAGAAGCTCAAAACCTCCAAAAACAAACAAGAAAAAACAGTCAATAAAATGCCAAACGGGCCTCTCCTTAGACAAGCTGCAAAACAAGAAAATATGAAAAGAGTAAGTTATGAATACATAAAAATGATAGCATGGTACTACAACAAAAATTCTAAGTCATCCAACATGTAACACTCACTACAAGCTTCCCACGCCTGGGGCACAATCGAATCATGTGGTTCCCCTATTGCGTTATTTGAAATGAAAAAATATCTAGAATGCCAACTCTTGGCGCTATCCGGAAGAGATAGCAAGTGGACGATTTGCCTTAAACTGATATCGAACATCATCAGTTCTATGCTTCTCCAAGATGTAAGCCTGCAAAACTTCAGAAAAATTGAAGTGAACACCCTCAGCTCGCTAAAAACCTGAATGGCCATGAGAATGCGCCACACGTTTGGAACTAATTGACCCGAAGCGATGCGGTAGTAAGTGTAAGCCTCAAACACTAGTCGAGGAAGAGGAAAGCGGGCACCCATCTGGAGAAAACACTCATACATGATCGTCCATCCTGGATATAACCAATCGGGCCTTTCCAAATCGGACGAAGCTGCCAGATTGGCACAAGGAGGAATAACATAGGCAGCACGAAGTTCATCCAACTTGTCAAACGTGATAGTAGACCTCGGGCTCCTATCTCCCAGCTTGTACATGGGAATACTTCCTTCAAGCGGTCTAGAAAAATTTTGCCCAATCCCAGACTAAAAAACAACCATGCCCCGCCGAGCCCGAGACTCGTTCCTTGTCACGCCATTCACTATATCTAGACAGCTCGCGTCATCATTCGACGATCTATAATTTTCACTACTCGACCCACTCGACACAAAAGAGGCAGACATGTCCAGAAACACCTAAACAAATAAATCACTAAGTACTAAACAATGCATCAAAGGGCAAACATATAATCATATAATCCTACAAAACACCAACTTCTGCAAGAAAGTGATTTACAAAGAGCAAATCAAGGCCATGCTTAAAAGGCAATTATCAGTAATCCAAACTGGCAAAGCTATCCTCGAATTTATAGAATTGACTGATAGATTGTAACTCGACGTTCAAGTCCAAATTTAAATCACCAAACAATCTTCCAAAGATTACACAAAAACAAAATCAACATTGCTTGAGGATTTTCAAACCCAAATCCAATAGGAAATAGAGACTGCACTCGGGCAACAAAAATCACCACCCAATCATGAAGTATCAGACACACATGCATCAAAGAATATATATGAGAAGACAAATGATTTTATATTTCACTGGGATTATTGGAGACACATTCCAAAGAAAATACAAAGATTCCACATAAATTTTAATTTTCCAAGTATTGTCAATTTGTTGCATAAATAATATTTAGAGCCATATGATCCTATATAAGGATCCCTGTTTTGGTTCCATATGACGTGCTCTAAGTGGAGAAAACAACGACATACCACAAGATGCTCATCAAGTTGCCAAAGTTCAAGGCTCTAATCTCCAAAAATAAAATATCCAAGAGTTTCACAAAAATATTCATTCATTAGCAAAGGCCATCAAAAATTGAAATCCTATCTGCTGCTTATCATGTTACACCATCTGAACAAAGTATTCTAATATGAAGAAGGTGACCCCACAAAAAAACAAAAAAAAATGAAAATAAGCAAAATTGTGCTTCACCACGCCGCTGCCAAAAGAATTCTCCGGCCAAACGGTCGCCGGAATTGACCCTCCTTCTTTCTCCCTCAGCTGAGAACGCAACACACACAAGCCCAAAGCAGCGTCGCTGCGTCCAGAATCCGGCGGCCACAGGAGCAGGCAAAGCCATTCGCCCCTGCGCCAGACGCCCCACAATTTCTCTTCTTCGCTGCACAAATCAGCAGCGGTCGTCGGCGACACCCGGTTGCCGCCGCCTACCTCGCCTCTCCGGCTGCTTAACTCCATCTCAAACAAGCAAACATAGATAATACAAATCAGAAATTCAAATTGATGATACGACGCAGATACAGGCTGTGAAATACAGATTCACAAAAGCAAAAAGAACTCCTCACTCAAATCTATAATCGCATTGAAAGACATAATAACCGCACTTCAATTAAAGCACCTGATTTCAGCTGTAAATCCTACTTGAAAAGTTCGAAATAGTCACATTCGAGCTAGAATTCAAGACGGATTGCAGCTCGAATTTGTTGTTGAGTGCATCTGAGGTTAGCCTAAAACACGGGTGGCCACCGCTGAGGTCCACCTTTGGCCAGGCGAGAAGAACCGCCGCCACATCCCTTTGTCCTCCCGCGACAGCGGTGAGCCACGGCAGCGGCCGCCACCTTCGTCCCACGCAGGCACGCGCTACCCCCCCTTCTCGAATCAAGTAGTGGCAAACGCCGCCGTCGCTGCTCGTCCGACTCAACGCCGTCTTTCCCTACCTGCTCTCTGAACTCCTATACATCGCATGAAGAATTGAGCTACATCAAGTTAGGATAATACTCGAAGAGAGAGGAGCCACCCTTCCCAGCCTCGACCTCCGGCTAAAACCGCCGCTCTGCCACATCCCTCTCCCTCGCTCAGATTCCTCAAACAAAAACCTAGCCGCCATCGCCGCTCCCTCTGTCCTCCGGCGGCCAAACCGCGGCCTTCCTCTCTCCCAATCTTCTCTTCTCCCTCACACAAACCACAGATCCAGCCTGGGACTACCATGAACAACCACGAATCTCTCCCAAAAAACCCCAAATCCAGTCACCAAACTTCTCCTCCTTCGATTACCCGGCAAGAGGCCCGCTTCCGGCCACCAGTCACCCAGCGACCGCTGCCCCTGAGCCGCGATTGAGAAAACCCAGGCGCACCAAGCGCCGCCGACTTTCTCTCCGGCGAAGCCAGAACCCAAACCCCGGCGTCCAGTCGCCAGACGATAAAACGACGGTGACCGCCGAACTTAACGAAAATAAAGAGGCGAGGGAGAGAGAATGAGACGAGAGAGAGAGAGAGAGAAACCACCTCCTTTGAAACAGGCGGAGACACCAAGAAAATAATTTCTCCCCTTCATTCTTTTTGTCAACACCATGCTGGAATAATTAGAAAATCCATCTCCTTTTTCGACCCAGGATGGAAATGAGTTAATTTGAAGAATTAATTCTACTACTGGATTCAATATGTTACATACAGGTTGGAACAAATTAATTTGACAAGTGGTCAGGCTGGAATAATTAGAAAATTCGCCTACTCTAAATCTCCATATTGTAAATCTCGACATTTAATTTCGAATGGATCTATGCCGTCTACATTCGCGATACTTTTCAGGCTGGAGTAATTCAAAAATTTGCCTAACTTGAAACTTCAAACTGGAAGTAACTAATTATTTCGACAAAAAAGTCAGGTTGGAGTAAGTAAAAAATCTGCCTATTTCGAAACTCCAAGCTGGAGGACGCTTACCTATTTCAAATTTCCAAGCTGCAAAATTTCGGCAGAACATAGTTTACACCACCAATTATCTATAATTTCAAATATGAAGAAACTCCAAGTTGGTAAGCGCTCCAAACTCTACATACTGTATTATTTTCTTAACTTCAAGCTGGTAACACCACAGTGCATATTGGCAAACAGCTACGAGCTGTATCATTTCTTTGGAAAATTTCAACTTGGCAAAAGCACTAAAATCTATGTTAGCAAACGGATTCAGCCTGTACCGAATGTCATGTAATCCCGAATAGATTCACCTCATCTATCGACAACGATTTCCAGGCTGGCAAACGATCGACTTTTTACAACCGGCTTTGACAATCGAGACAACCCGATATCCTAAAAGTCCGCCTATACTGAATGACTATAATCAATTAACTCTCCAATTAGAAAATTCTAATTGTAGAGTAGGGGGCTAACTGTAGTGGGCAAAATTCGTCAACTTGGCTCAAGCCCAATTAACCTTCCAAGCTGGACCAATGAGCTAAACAGCTTGGTCAGTCCAGCCCGACAAACTTCGAACCAACTTGGATCAATAACAAGGCTGACCCATTTACTTAAGAAAACTTGTTCGCCCAGCCTGATAAGTCAAGTTATACTTATCTCAAGATCAACCTGGACCGACCCAGGATGACTATCTCACTTCAAGTCCAACTTGTCTAAACAGTCAGGCTGCACTCGGCCCAAGCCCACCAAGCTAGTTAACCAGTTTGGCACAATCTTAAAAAGCCCAACTAGTTAAACGGACTGGTCCGTCTAGCCCGAAAAGCTATAGATCGACTTAAATCCACAACCAAGCTGGATATATTGCATGCAGCCCAAGGGTTATAGCCGACCTGGATTGACGAAGTTATAAGACCTAGCCGTCAAAACCCTAAAAAACGTTTCCCAGCCGGCAAACCCTAAAAAGACGTCTTCCACCAAGCTGACGCAGTCAGAGGGTAATCTTCATGATCCCGTCCAAATCGCAACAACCGGAGGGATGAGGGTTTTGACGGGGCCAGGCTGTAAAAACCCTAGCGGCTGGATGTCTCCTATATAAACATCCAGACTAGATCATAAAGAAGACACGACGAAAAATTCTACTTGCTCTCTACTTCTTAAACTCTCTCTCTACTCCGCCGCCTAGCCAACTTGGCCTATCTCCGCCTCCCATATTCAATTATCACGACACACTGTCACCGTTTCCACCCTCCGACGCCGCTTACAGCCTGGAGTAACCGCACACTCCAGCCTGCCTTTCTCTCTTATTTCAATTTGCTTATCTTTCTATTTTGCTATTCCGCTACTGACTTGAGCGTCGGAGGCTCTACGGTCGACACCCCCACCCGGTGCTCAACCTAGGGCTCTTACGTGTTCTTGTGTTGACAGGTTGCTAGTGCCCAATCTATCCGGACGTGCAGACGTCAACTTCAATTGTAGATTTTAGCCTCTACAACGCTGAGCTAACCGGCTTAGCACTGCTCATGTTGAATCTTTGCAAGATTCGATCAATGTATTTGGCCTGAGACAACTGCAAAACACCTTTTTGCTTGTCTCTGTAAATTCTCATCCCGAGAATTTGCTTTGCTTCTCCTAAATCCTCCCCTCAAAACAAGGACCACATCATGTCCTCCCTCGAACGACAATCCGTACATCTTGCACCGCCGTTACCACTCAACGGGACTCGCTGCCTGACCACACTATCAGGAAGACTTTCGATACAAGGAACCACCGGATTCAATCGTGAGTTCACTGGGGGTACACCTCCGTATATCTTGCACCGCTGTTACCACGCAACGGGACTCGCTGCCTGACCACACTATCAGGAAGACTTTCGATACTAGGAACCTGAGCTCGAGATGACCTGCCAAATACTTTTAAGTGAGAAAGTTTGATTTCTTTGCCACTCAAAACTTCCTCCGGTATTCTGTACTCCAATGGTACAGATGGCCCATGGTTAACGAGATATGCCGTTGTGTTGACAGCTTCTGCCCAAAATTGTGTTGGCAGTCCTGCATGTATCCTCATGCTCCTAGCTCTTTCTGTCAACGTCCGGTTCATGCGTTCTGCGACTCTATTTTGTTGTGGGGTCCCTGGCATTTCCAACTTGATGCCATTCTGGTAACAAAATTTCTTGAACGCCATATCTTCATATTCTCAGCCATTATCGGATCTCTTTATCCGTAAGCCAGTTTCATTCTCCACCATGGCCTTCCACTTCTTGAACGCCTCAAACACCTCTGACTTTTGTCTCAAGAAGTAAACCCACACCTTTCTCGAGTGGTCATCGATGAAAGTCACAAAGGTAAGACTTTCCGTCAATGGATGAAACTCTTGCTAGACCCCAAACATCTGTGTGGACTAACTCAAGCTTTACTTGCTTCAGAGTTCTACCACTTGTGTTGAAACTCACCCTCTTCTGGTAGTTTCCCTTTCGAATGCATATACTTGAACCCTTTCTGGCTCATGTGCCCAAGTCTTTGGTGCCACAAATTTGCATTCTTCTTGCTATCAGCAACTGCAATTATCACACACGCATTCATCGCTGTGTATAGGCTGCCAGTATCCTTGCCACGTGCAAGAATCATTGCGCCCCTAGTGATTTTCCAACAATCACCTGAGAGGTGTGTATCACATCCTTCTCTCGACAATTGTTAGACGGAGATCAAGTTATTCCTCAACTCTGGAATATATCTCACGTCCTTCTCCTTCAACCACAACATTGGCTTCGGTCTTTTTCTCGTTTCCCTTTGAAGGTACTTTACACTGCGTTCTGTAGTGCCCGACTTGACCACAGTTCCAACATTCAACAGACTTTGATTTGTTGAAATTCTTGTGGTTCGTGGAGCTCTGCCTGCCATTCTTTGACTTGCTCCGTCCACGTCCTTGACTTCTGGATTTTCCTTCAAGGGCTTATACAGGTCCTTCTGGTACAAGTAATCCTCCATTTGCATTTTCCAAAAAAAATCCAAAATTCACACCGTTGAATTTATCAATTTTGGAAATTTTATCGTCTGTCGACATTGCTCCCACTCGATCTGGACTCCTTGGATCGTTTCTGATTTTTCAGCTCACCACCGTGTTTAGAACACCTTTTGTCGACAAACCGGAACCGCCGACAAATTTCACTATTCACGAAATTCACTATTCACGTGATGCCACCACCGTGGCTCTGATGCCAGTTGTTGGGAATTATAGACGCCAATAATTCCGCCCGGGATCTAGTGTGACTCAATATTGTGGATATCGACCGATATGAAACAAGAAGAAAAAATGACACCGATATTTTTAACGTGGTTCGGCCAAACTGCCTACGTCCACGGACCCACACCAATATATTAGAGAATCTCAAAAGGAGGAGTACAACAAAAATACCACACTGTATTTTGTATCTGCCTACGCAGAGTCTATCTCTCAACTCACTTTTGTCACTCGTATATAACTTCCACACTGAAGTTTTCTCTCACAAGATTTTTCTCTCTCTCTAGCAAAATTTTCCTTCTGCTTGGTGGTGTTGGTGGTTCTGGGTGTGTTGGGATGCTGCTGCGAGGATCATTATATAGGCAGGGGAGGTGGTAGGTGGCAGCCAAGATGGAATAACTTGTTTGCTGCCTTTGTTGAATGTTGCAGCCGCAACTTTTGAAGAAAAAACATGATGGTGGAAAGTAGCCACCCTTTTTTGACTAACAAATTTATAGATTCAATGAAATAATTCCATCTATTTTCGCAATAAGGAGTTTAATTGAAATAAGCAGAATGTCACAACGCTTATATCTCCTCAATTATTATCAGAAACATTATGTGGCTACCATTCTTCTACCTTCAGCTCTCACATTATTGCCAACTGGTAAGATAAGATATGTCGGTTGGCTCTACAGTTTACTAGTCGTTGAAGTCGCCTAAATTAAGATTCTATCAAATTCTTGTCCAAAATTCTCATATTTACACTCTGTTTCCCTTCGACTGATATCGATCATGGCGGCCTACGCAGCCTTGGTTTCTCTAATGCATATCATAGACGACCTCGAGAGCCATCATTCCCCTCCGATTTCTCTCAACAAACACCAAGTTCAATCCCTCACTGAAATTATCACGTTCTTGCAGGAGTTTCTCGAAGCTTATGACTCTCCTGTTTCCGACGAAGCAGATCCCTTTGACATGCGTATTGCAGATGCAGCTTATGCAGCTGAAGATGCCATCGAATCTCATATCGTGGCCAAGATTCAGCTGAGCAGATCCAGAGAAACCATTTACAGCCGCTTCCTCAGGTGCTTTCGAGCTGAGGAAGATATGAACTTGTTTCAAGATGTGCAAAATGTGATACAAGAAATGGATCAGATCAAGAGTTTGGCGATGCAGAGGAATACAGAGAAGGTGGTGCTCCATGATACGGGGCGTAGCTTCGCCTCTGCTTCTTCTTCCACTGGGAAGAACAGTAGTGGCGTGGTGGTGTGGTCCGAGGGTGTCGTGAATGGAATCTTGGAAAGGCTCGTTTCAGACCAACGCGAGCGCCAATGCATCCCGATCACAGGAATGGGAGGGATAGGTAAGACCACTCTTGCCAAAACTGTTTATTCGAAGAAAATTATTGAGCAGCGTTTCGACGTTTGTGCTTGGGCTACTATTTCTCAACAATACAACACAAGGGAAATTCTTTGTGAACTTGTTTCTCAAGCCACTAAAAAAAGGAAGGAACAACTGAGTGAAAAGAGTGAAGATGAACTAGGATTAGAGCTCCACCAGTATTTGTCAGGTAGAAGGTTTCTAATTGTGATGGATGATATATGGAGTATCGAAGCATGGGATAGGATACAACGTTTCTTTCCCGAAAATGAGAATTATAGTCGGATATTAGTGACGACTAGGCTTTCCCACTTAAGTTCCCAGTTGAACAACAACTATAGCCTTCAAATGGAATTTTTAGATGAGGTTAGAAGCTGGGAACTGTTCTCAAAAACTGTGTTTGGGGTTGGAAATTGCCCTCATGAGTTAGAGAAAATTGGAAAGAAAATAGTAGAGAATTGCAGAGGACTTCCTTTATCAATTGTTGTAGTGGGGGGTATTTTGAGAAATAGGGAACACACTCTAGGAGTTTGGGAATCAATTAGGAAGAACTTAGCTTCAGAAGTGAATTTGGAGAATGATAAGAATTGCATGAAACTGTTGAAAATGAGCTATAATCATTTGCCAGTTTATTTAAAGCCATGTTTTTTGTATATGGGAGTGTTTGAGGAGGATGATTCGGTTAGAGTCTCAAGACTCGTGAAGCTATGGGTTTCTGAAGGATTTTTAAAACCCATGAATGACAAAAGTTTGGAAACTATTGCCATAGAGTTCTTAAAGGACTTGATTGATAGAAATCTCATTCTAGTTGGTGAAGTGGGGTCTACAGGAAACATAAAATTTGTCAAAATTCATGATTTGTTGAGGGATTTATGCTTGAACCAGAGCAAGAAAGATGGGTTCTATCATGTCACAGGGCAATCTAGTCCTCGAGGCATAAGTAGCCAACGCCGCGTTGTTATACCCAGGAACACGCCAAAGAATAAAGTCCTTGACGACTTGCAGTCTACGCCACGTGGTCGTTCCATTATCAGTGAATATGTGAATGTCCCGCGTATTAAGAATTCCGGGTTGCTTAGAACATTACATGCATACAAGTTTCGTTATTTTGAAGATGAACGCCACGTGATCAAGTCCCTTGCGTCTCAGTATGTTAACTTGCGCCACCTTGCTGTTGATGTTGGTAGCATGTCCTCAATCTTTACCTCGTTTACTCGCCTCTGGAATCTGCACATATTGATTGTTTCTTGTTTTGAGGAGTTCACTGCACCGGCTGAGATTTGGAGAATGCCACAACTTAGGCATATTGAAATGACTAGAGGAAGATTTTATCTTCCAGAACCTTCGAGTGATGATGTCGTCGTCATGGAGAATCTACTGGTGCTTGAGGGAATAGCAAATTTCAAGTGCAGTGAAGAGGTGGTTAAAAGAATTCCCAATATCAAAAAATTGAGGATAGAGTATTTTGGGAGAGGGGGAATCGAGCAAGATGATTATTATTGTATGAACAATGTCAAACGTTTGTGTAAATTGGAATCCCTCAACGTAAATTGTTGGTTTGATTTTAGAGCTGCTCCGTATGCGCTCACATTCCCCCAAAGCCTCAAGAAGTTGACTCTTGGGATGAATGGTGGCTTTGAATGGGAAAAAATATTGGAAAAGATAGGTTCAATGCCCCTTCTTGAGAAGTTCAAGTTGCGTTTCGGGTGCTTTGGAACAGGCAAGTGGGAAATGGTTGAAGGCCAATTCCCTTCCCTCAAATACTTGGAATTGCATTGGTGTCCCAGTTTGAAGCGTTGGACTGCGGAATCGAACTCCATCTTTCCACGCCTTGAGAAGCTTCATCTTTCTGATATGCGGCAGTTGAAGGAGATCCCGACTCAAATTGGAGACATACAGACGCTGCAAAAGATAAGTATGAAAGATTGTGGCGAATCTGCTGTGATGTGCGCAAAGGAGATCGTAGAGGAACAAGTAGAATTACAAGGGGAAGATCTTCCGTTTCATGTTCAAGTTTGGGTTCAGCGTAAGAACGAAGCACTAGTGCAGAGCTTGGCAGGTCCCAACTTTGAAGTCTATGCATTACAGTATTAGCTAGCTAGGTTTTACCACCATTAATTATCTCTCTTGTTTTTGTGTATTTGCTTATTTTTCTTTAATCCTCTTCCCTCTCACCTCTTATCATCTCCCAACAGAGAGAGAAAGAGAGAGAGATGGTTCTCAATAAGCTTATTTGCTTATTTGCTTATTTTTCTTGAAGGGGCAATGTATTTATCTTTCCCAACATGTCATCTAACGCCAACTCGTCGTTCATCTCGAATATCAACTTCTTAAGAGAGTGTGGGAAGGTAATCTTATGCAGAGAAGCAAAATATATAATAAAACAAAGCTAACAAACACTACAAGAATACTTCACATTACTATAATGTGCAGCGACTAACTAGTGTCGCCCGAGAAGGAGGCTGTGTCTCCAAAATTAAGAAGAGAGAGAGAGATTGAGAGAGAAATGATACGGTTGGGCTCACTTTTCTCATTCTTTAGACTTGGGCCTTTTCTTTTATGGTTTTTATTGGGCTTTAGCCCACTAAGGCAAGGCTGCTATTTTATTCCTCATCCCTTGTGATTGTGAAAAATTGTAAAGAGGTGTTTGATTTAAATGATAGTATATGATTGATAAAATAATTCAATTTAATTGAATAATTGGTTGTATATTTTGACCGATGATGAATAGCTTTTGCTATATAGTAATTGGTTAGTTCTATACAATAAGTGAATTTTTGGTAGAAAGTATTCAATATCACTTAAGATCCACTGTACCAAATTTTATGTCCCATGACTCCCAATCTTTTTTATTTTTTATTTATTTTCTTTCATCATTTTTTTCTACAATTATTATTAATTAGTGTTTATTCCACTCGATTAAGGTAGATAATTATTTTTTATCATTTAATTTAATTTTTATTAGTTAAAACATTGGATCTCATCTATTCAACATAAAAACATGCTTCGCTTGAAAAAAAAATCAAGATGCATAAAACTAACCATTCACATTAGATGTCAAATACAATAAGGGAAGAAGTAGTATTGATTATCATAATATATGTTTCATTTTCAAATAAATTTCTACTTCGATGAATCAATACATGCATTCGTGCAAGCGCCATTTTTTTATTCTTCAATGTAATTTGAAGAAGCGGTTTTACTTGACAAAAAAAAATGCTTACAATACTCAACTCTGATAAACTCTGCAAGTGTGAGTTTAAACTTGCGATAATATTAAAATAAATTGAATATATTAATTTATTTATAATTGTGTTTGTTTATAGTTTATATATTTGGGCCTTAAATGGGTTTGAAACATCTTATTTGGGCTTTCCTTATCAAAAAGGGAATCCCTAGCTGATTTCATCATCATCCGTATCAATCCAATCCTCCAATCCTCATAAGTCATAACAATATAGAGAACTTTGAACTCAAAATTGATTGATGTAGTTTGAAGACCATGATATAGGTTACTCCTATTTTCAATTATTATTGTCGAATGTATGTTTCTCCGTTCCAAAAAAAAATCTTATTCAATTATTTTGTTACCGAATGTCCTAAGCTAAAATTGAAAAGGTGATCAGACAAATACAGAACATGAGCTTCAAGAGCCTTTATAAATTTTGAGTTCAAAAAATTGACAAACATGGATTTCATACCTCAATATCACACGAATTGTTGTCATTTTTCCCCATGAATTGATTGCATATATGTGTTTGTATCCCAATTTTGAGTATTTATGAAGTTTTGATTGCTTGGTATAGTTTTTGAGTTTTTTCAGGGCAAATCAAGAGTTGATTGGAGAATTGTGAGAGCATAGGATTGAAGTACGTCTCGAGAGGAATCCATGAGCGTGAACGGCGCCCGAATCGGAGCTCGGACGAGGGAGAACGGGGCCGACAAAGTCAGCCGCGCACAGAGACCGCGGCCGCGGTCACGCGTCGTGGGGAGGGTATCGCCCGCGGTCACCACCCGCGGCCGCGGGGTGGGACCGCGGGCTAAGTGCTCAAGTCCAGGGATGTACCGCGGTCACCACCCGCGGCCGCGGGCTGGGACCGCGGGTCCCCCCCACGGTCACCACCCGCGGCCGCGGGGCGGGACCGCGGGTCCCCTGAGTTTTGCCCACGTTTGAGCACCACGTGCGCGGGCCATGACCGCGGGAAAAGAGCGGAGTCGCGTTTTTCAGCCCTTAAACCCCATTTTCCCCCTTTTTCTCTCATTATTCTTCCTCTCCATCACTCATCTTCCCCAACACTCCACACACAAAAACCCTAGCCTCCTTTAACACACCCATCTACCATTGAAGACCATTGAAGAGAAGAGAAGGAAGAAGAAGCTCATAAATAGGATTTGTCATTTCTTACTCTCTCTTTCATTATGTACACCTTTAACTTTGATTTATTGTGTTTGAACATGTTAGGCTAAATTTCTCTTTGATTTGGGGATTAGGCTAGATGATTATTGTAATGGATTGATTATTTATGCTCAATATAAATCTTGTTTGTTCATTTGCACATTATCTTTTCAAACCCTTGATTTATTTCTTGTATAGATTGTTGGCCACATTCTATGCATTTCTAATTTGCACTTTGAATCGGGAGAGGATAATTGCAATAGATAAGGTGTTTGAAACATATCAATTCGATAACCGGGAGGTTGAGAGTTGGGTGAGAGTATGTCGATCTTTGTGTGCTTTTGGGAGTTATAGGTTAGAAGTTGACCGGGGACGGCAACTATGACCCGTAATCTACCGTTTTAGTCGTCCGGGAGGGGGCTAAAACCAGTTGGGAGATCACTCTAGATAATTAGGTTCGTCAAGATTAGTATTGAGTTATAATTGAAGTCCTTTTCTTAATCATCGATGCCTAGTCCCTAAATCGCCTTAATCATCTTATTTATCCACTTTGCTTATTTGATTTTTATTTGTCTTTGCACTTGTTAAGTATTTAGTTAGATAATCAAACCAATCACTCAATCGTTTAGTCTAAATAGTCGAGTAAAATGAATTAGGATAATCACTAGATTGAACTACTAATCCTTGTGGGATACGACCTTGCTTCCATATATTACAACTACCCGTATACTTGCGGCGTGGTGAAAATAATAGCGAACAAAAATCCTCAATATTAACTTGAGAATAAAATAGATAAATTTTAAAAGTTGGAATAGACATAAGAAAGTAAAATGAAAGGCATGAGATAGAATGTGATATTAACCCAATTGCAATAATATAAAAATATGTTATTGTGCAAGAAATTATTATTGATTTTCTTTGAAAACAAAAAAAAAATTAACTTATAAATTAATTGCGCTGGACCTATAAAATAGTTGTACTGAATTCTATACTTAATAAGTACCTTGAATTACTTATAAAAAATCCTGTACAATTAATTTATAATTTCAGTGTAACTAATTTATAGATCGAGTGAAAGAATTCTCAGTGTCTAACAATAAGAATTCTCCACTAAAAATACTATCTTTCATAGAATACCGTGACGATCTCGTCACTCATTCAGTAAGACAAGAAATTTTATCCATCCGCGTTCAAGCTGTTGTCTTGAAGTTGAATCTCAAACATTATCCAAACTGTTAAGTTTATTCATTAGATAGTTAGTTACTACTGCTGAGTCAGCTCTAGGTAGTAAGTTGAATAGTCAAATTAGTTAGCTACTACTAGAAGCTTCTTTCTCCTTGTATATAAGCAATTCATCCGCTGCTTTTGTAATTCAGTTTTTGAAATCAATGAAATCACAATCTCTAAATCCTACTGCTCATTCTTCTTCTTCTTCTTCTATGTCTACTGCTGCTTCACTCTACATCTAACATGGTATCACGAGCCATTCAATATCTCTGCAACTCCTCTCAAATTCAGTAGTTGCTCCGATCAGATCTAAACTCAGCAGCTGCTCCGATCAGATCCTGTGTTTTTCTCTGATTTTCCTTCCGCTGCTCTACTCTTCTCATGGCAACACCAGCATCAACCACCACATTAGGGATGTCAATGGGTGGGTTTTACCCGGACCAGAACCATTAAAATTGTTACGGTTCCGGAACCAGAACCGACCCATTGCTTAATGGATCCACACCGGACCAGACCATTAAGTGAAAAATTAAATGGTGCGGGTAGGTTAATTACCCATGGGTATTATAAGACCCATAGATCCAATAATACCCATTACCAAACTTAAAAATGCCCAAAAAATACCAAAAAAGCCCATGGTCTCGAATAATACCCATTACCAAACTTAAAAATGCCCAAAAAAGACCAAAAAAGCCCATGGTCTCGATACACCAAGTCCCAATCCCACCTCAGCCCGCCACCCCCCACCCCCCACCCCCCCCAACCCCCCCCCCCCTCAAAAAAAAATTTTTTTTAATTTTTTTTAAAAATTTTTCCTCCTCAAATCTCACACCAGCCCCGCCACCCCCACCAACCCCCAACCCCCCCACCCCCCAGAATTTTTTTTTTTTTAATTTTTTTTAAAATTTTTCCTCCCCAATCCCACCCCAGCCCCGCCACCCCCACCCCCACCCCCCCCCCAACCCCCCCTCCCCAAAAAATTTTTTTTTTTTTTAATTTTTTTTAAAATTTTTCCTCCTCAAATCTCACACCAGCCCCGCCACCCCCACCTACCCCCCCCACCCCCCCAAAAAAAAAATTTATTTCCCTCACTTTCCATCTATCATCAAGCTCGATCATTCGAACTACTCATTCTGGAGAGCGCAAGCTCTTGCAGCTATTCACGCTCACGGCTATGGTGAATTTATTTCCTCCACGACGGTTGTACCAACAGTTTTCGATCCTGCTACATCCACAACTCCAAATTCGGCGCATGGCATCTGGTTGCGCCGTGACCAATTCCTCCTTAGTTGGCTACTATCCTCTGTAAGTGAGTCAATGCTCGGGCACGTCGTTCGCTGCTCAACCTCTTGCGATCTTTGGATCGTCCTGGAACGCCTATTATTGTCTCAATCGAAAGCTAGAACGATGCAATTACGCCTATTGCTTCAATCTACGAAGAAGGGATCTATGTCTGTGGAGGAATATTTCCTCAAAATGAGAGGCTTCGCCGATCAATTAACTGTTGTAGGCCAGGTTATTTCTGATGACGAACTGGTAAACTACTTGATCTCTGGCTTCGGTCCTGAATATGAAGCACTCGTGGTTAATATGATGCATCGTGTTGATTCTCCTAATCTCCAAGAAATTCAGTATGCTTTTCAAGCATACGAACTTCGTCTGCAACAACAAAACTCTACTGCTCTTTTTGAACCAGCTGCTCACATCGCCTACCATGGTCAAGCACAAGGCCGAGGATTCAATCAGCCTAATCGAGCTCCAATTGCTTCCAGTCGTGGAACCTTTTATCATAATCGTGGTGGAGGTTCATCCAAAGGAATTATCTGTCAATTGTGTGGCAGACCCGGGCACGTTGCTATCAAATGTTTTAAAAGATTTGATATTAATTTCACTGATAATTTTGTTGTTACTCCTCAGACCTCAGGCCTATCTCTCATATGCAAATGATCAAGAAGCACTAGCTACATAAACATTCTCCTCGGATAACAATGCTCATGATCAGAATTGGTATGTGGACAGTGGAGCTACCACACACATCACAAATAGTATGCAAAACCTTGTTGTGAGCAGTGATTACAATGGGCATGACAAACTTGTTGTTGGCAATGGTAACTCTCTCACCATAACCTCTGTTGGTGTTCGCTATTATTTTCGCTACGCCGCAAGTGCACGGTGTAGTTGCAATATAGGGAAGCAAGGTCGTATTCCACAAGGATTAGTAGTCAAATTCTAGTGATTACCTTAAGTCATTATGCTAGGGCTATTTAGACTAAACAAGGAGGTGAATGGTTTGATTAACTAACAAATTCAAAGACAAAATAAGAACAATCAAACAAAGTGGATTAATTAAGTGATGAAGGTGGTTTAGGGATTAGGCATCGATGGATTAGCAATGGACTTCAAATTAGCTCAATATTAGTCTTGATATTCCTATTTATCTAGAGTGATCTCCCCACTAGTTCTAGCCCCCTCCCGGACGACTAAAACGGTAGATTACGGGTCATAGTTGCCGTCCCCGGTCAACTTCTAACCTATAACTCCCAAGAGCACAAATGATCGGTATACTCTCACCCAACTCTCAACCTCCCGGTTTATTGAGTCAATATGTTTCAAGCTCCTAATCTATTGTGATTATCCTCTCCCGATTCAAATCACAAATTAGAAATGCAGAGAAAGTGGCCAACAATCTATACAAGAATTAAAGCTAGGGCTTGAAAAGATAATAACAAGGAAATAATCAAGACATATATTAAGCATAATAATCAATCCCTTACATAATCTACTAGCCTAACCCCCAAACCAATGGGGGATTTTAGCCTACCATGTTCACAAACAACATACTTAAATCAAAGAAATACATATATGAAAGAGAGAGTAATGAGTGACAAATCCTATTAATGGCCTTTCTTGAATCTTCTCTCTTCTTCAATGCTTCTTCAAAAGGTAGGTGTGAGCATTAATGGAGGTTAGGGTTTGTGTGGAGGATTGGGGAAGATGGAAAAATGGGTGTGTGTAATGAATGATGTGAGAAAAGAGGGGAAAAATGGAGTTTTGGGCTAAAAATCACGTCTGGGCCCACCAAAAGGCGGATCCCCGCCTCTTCCCCGCGGTCACGGCATGAACCGCGGTTGAAAACGCGGCTGGAAGCAGGGGAGGCCGCGGTCATGGGCCGCGGCCGCGGCTCGGATCGCGGGTGACTGTCAAAAACGTTCTGGACTGCTCTGGAGCAGAGGCCCGCGGTCGGGCCCGTGGCCGCGGCCCGGACCGCGGGTTACTGGGCAATTTTGGAGCAGAGGCCCGCGGTCGGGCCCGTGGCCGCGGCCCGGACCGCGGGTGCCTGGGCTTTATGCGCAGTCCGCTTGTTCGGCTCCGTTCTCCCTCGTCCGGACTCGGATTTGGTCGCCGTTTGCGCTCACGAATTCCTATCGAGACGTACTTCGATCTCATGTCTTCAAAATCCTCCAATTAATCCTTGATTATCCCTGAAATCACTCCAAAACTACACCAAGGAATCAAAACTCAACAAAACTCAAAATTGGGATACAAACACATATTAGCAATCAATTCATGGGGGAAAATGACAACAATTCATGTGATATTGAGGTACGAAAATCATGTTTGTCAGTTGGTTCCAATACTTTACCTTACTTTCATTCTTCAGGCACTCCTCTCTTACTTCATAATATCCTTTATGTGCCTAACATTACTAAAAATCTGCTCAGCATATCTCAATTCACCAAAGACAATCAAGTCACTATAGAATTTAACCAATCTTCATGTTTTGTCAAGGACAACAAAACCCAATAGATTCTACTGAAGGGAACCCTATCTAAGGGATTGTACCAGCTTGATTTGTCTTCCCTCTATTCCAAGATCACACCATCTGCCTCCACTCAAGCTCCAATTGCTGCCTATTCCAAGACCACACCATGTGCCTCCACTCAAGATCCAATTGCTGCTTTTCTTTCATCTATCCAGTCTGTATGTAATAAAGAGACTAGCTAAAGTTTGTACTCAGCTTCATATTCCTTTTAAATCCAATCTACTAAATTTCTGTGCTGCTTGCAAGATGGGAAAAATGTATCAAACTGCTCATATCACTCAACCTATCAAAACTAAGTATCCTTTTGAACTAATACACTCTGATCTATGGGGGCCAGCCCATGTTCCTTCCACAGCTGGGTATACATACTACATCATATTTGTAGATGACTTCACTAGATTCACTTGGATATATCCCCTATCCCTTAAATCTCAAACCACCCAAACTGTCAAGAACTTCATCACTCTTATCCAAACACAATTTGCTGTCACTATAAAAGCTTTCCAATCTGATTGGGGGGGGGGGGGGGAGAATTTAGGCCTCTTGTCACTCATCTCACTTCCTTAGGAATACACTTTCAACATCCCTGCCCATATATCCACGCTCAAAATGGAAAAGTAGAAAGAAAGCATCAACATATTGTTGGCACATGCCTTACCCTTTTAGCTCGGTCCACTCTGCCTTTTACCTTTTGGTGGGATGCTTTTCAAGCTGCTACTTTCCTCATCAATAGGTTACCCACTCCCAGCCTTAACTTCTCCTCTCCCTTCCAAGCTTTATATCATAGAAATCCAGATTATGCCATGCTTAAAGTTTTTGGTTGTGCCTGGTACCCATATCTTAAGCCATATATTCAACATAAGCTTCAATATAGATCCACTAAGTGCATTTTCTTATGGTACAGTGACTGTCACAAAGGTTACAAATGCCTTAGTCCCACCAACAAACTCTATTATGCTGACACTGTACACTTCAATGAGGATGAATTTTCTTACCTCAATCTCTTTCCTGCTTCAGCCACACCCTCCCGTACACCTATATCTCATCAACCACTTCCTATTCTGCCATTTCCATAACCTGCAATCTCTGATGCTCTAGGCCCCTCATCCTCATCCAATAACTCTAATCATCCATCTCTATCACCACAGTCTTCAGCCTCTTCATCCACCTCTTCCTCCTCTTCATCATCTTCACTAACTCCTCCATCTCTCATCCAAAATCAACACTCACCCTCACCACCTCCTCCACCTCTAAATCAAAATAAACATTCCATAATCACCAGAGCCAAGAACAATGTTTTCAAACCTAAAAGTTGCTCACCAAGGTTTTGAGCATGAAGTACTAATTGCTATTGTTGATTCCAACAATGAGGCCTTGGCTGTCATGAGCAACAAGTCCCTGCCTTCACTTCCTACATCAGATGCAGAGGCCTTGTCTAATAAGGACTGGTTTGAAGCCATGAACAAAGAAATTGAGGCTCTGAATGTTAAATGCACATGGGTTCTTATTCCACCCTCCTCTGATTATAAGGTGATCAACAATAAATGGGTTTTCAGGGTTAAAACACTGGCTAATGGTGATCTAGACAAGCTCAAAGCACGACTTGTGGCTCGAGGGTTCGAGCAATTTGCTGGGGTCGATTTTTTGGAGGTTTTCAATCCAATTGTTAAAGCCTCCACAATCAGATTGGTTTTTGCTCTGGCTGCTTCTAAAAACTGGTCCATTCAACAAATAGACATTAACAATACCTTTCTCAACGGTGATTTGGATGATATTATTTACATGATGCAGCCTAAGGGGTTTGTATGATAAACTCCGTTCTTGCTTATCTGACCTTGGATTCCAACGTTTTGCATCAGATTTCTCGCTCTTTCATCGCTGCTCCAATGGTCTCCTTACTATCATTCTCATTTATGTTGATGACATATTAATAACGGGTGATAGTTCAGCTGAGGTTCTCACAATGATTGATATTCTCCATGAAAAGTTTGCTCTTACAAGTCTTGGAGAGGTAAACTACTTTATTGGATTTGAAGTAACAAAGTCTAACTCTTCATTTGTTGTTTCACAGTCCAAATATTTCAAGGAACTTCTTCTCAAAACAAATATGAGCGAGTGCCATCCTTGCTCCACGCCAATGACTCCAGCCACCAAACTTACTAAGACAGGAAGTCCACCTTTTGCCGATCCAACTATACCGCAGCACAATTGGGGCATTGCAATATCTAACTCACTCATGCCCAGATATTGCGTTTTGTGTCAACAAACTTAGTCAGTATCTTTACACTCCTACTGTCCAACATTGGGGAGCATGCAAACGGTTATTGCGCTATCTCAAAGGAACTCCTGATCTGGCACTTCACTTTACTCCATCCACCTCCAACCATCTTGTTGGCTTCCCCGACGCTGATTATGCTGGTTGTTTGGATGACCGAAGATCCACTGGCGTCCATTGTGTGTATTATGTCGATAATCTTGTTACTTGGAGCTCAAAAAAGCAACATGTCGTCTCCCGAAGCAGTACGAAGTCAGAATACAGATCATTAGCCAATGCTGCTTCAGAAATTACTTGGCTTCATGCTCTTTGTCAAGAGCTTGGTCTTCTAGTTTCACCACCACACAAGTTATGGTGCTACAATTCAAGTGCAGTAGCTCTATCATCTAATCCTGTGTTTCACGCCCGAACGAAACATGTTGAGATAGATGTGTATTTTGTTCGAGAAAAGGTGCAAGCTCACTTTCTGGATGTTGGTCATGTCCCTGCAAATGATCAAATCGCAGTCATTTTTACAAAGCCCCTTGCTGAGCCAAGGTTCTGCTTCTTAAGGGATAAACTTCTACTTCATGCTCGTGACAATGGTTGAGGGAGAACCTTTTTTTGGTGTATGTTAAGTTAATTATTCATTAGTTAGTTAGTTACTACTACTGAGTCAGCTCTAGGTAGTTAGTTGAATAGTCAAATTAGTTAGCTACTACTAGAAGCTTCTTTCTCCTTGTATATAAGCATTGATCCGCTGCTTTTGTAATTCAGTTTTTAAAATCAATGAAATCACAATCTCTAAATCCTACTGCTCATTCTTCTTCTTCTATGTCTACTGCTGCTTCACTCTACATCTAATGAGATTATCGAATATTTCTTTTTTGGAGAATATCTTTCAGATTGTGGATCGACAGAGCCAACGATCATACTTGCAAACAAGCTGAGGGAACTTGCAGAGACTGAAGTCAACCGTTTGAGATGTGGTGGATTACATCAAGGGAAACGACCCAATTAGCATGCAGCGTAACTGATTCATCATCAAGATCAGCAATCATGAGGACTGAGGTTTTCAAATATTTCCGAGTTAGAAAGGCTTTGATGACTCAAGCAAGATCAGCAATCACAACCAGCAAAGATGACGACGTGGTTGGATTTAAAGAAGATGTAAAAGTGATCAAGGATCGGCTTTCAAAGGGATCATCCAGACTACAAGTCCTCTCAATTGTTGGAACATGAGGCATTGGTAAGACCACGCTTGCTAAAATTGTTTATGATGATGCATCAGTTATGGAACATTTTATTAAGTGTTCTTGGGTCACAATATCACAAGATCATAGTGTAGAACGTATTGCTCAAAATCTGCTAGCTTCCATGAAAGAAATTTCAGCAGTACGAGATGTTGAGAGCGACATTCCTATGGAGTGCTTAATTCGCAAACACTTAGTGCTCGTTTTTGGTTCAAGTAGATGAATGGAAAGGGAATAGAATCAAATAAAGGAGTGGAATGGTAACAATAACCATTACTTTTATTAAGTGTTTGGTTTAACAATGGAAATGAATCATTAGTAAGAGATTCTCTTTCTTTTGTTTCCCCTCTATTTTGAGGGGTAACAAGGAGAGGGGAGGTGCGTAACTTCAGATTTGGGAATAGAATGAAATATGAATAGAGACACGTTAGGGTTTGGGGGGAAAAAATTAATACTAGTAATAAATATAATCGGTCGGTTCGGTTTTCGACCGACTAAATTCAGGAAAACCGAACCGACCGAAAAAACCGATTTTTTTAAAAAAAATGGGCCGAACCGACCGACCATAGCAAAAAAACGATCGAAAACCGATCGGTTTGGCCTATTTTTGATCGGTTTTTTCGGTCGGCTCGGTTTTTGCACACCCCTCAATTTGAGTTACCCTTAAGTAAGGGTAATGGTTAACTCATCACTCAAACCAAACAACAAGTTAATTGAATCCATTTCCAACCTCTAAAAATACCCAACCAAACGTGGGCTTAGAGTTTGAGAGGTATCTTATTGTAATGGACGACATGTGGTGTAAGAAATTAAGCTTGGGATGATGTAAAGAGTTTGTTTCCTGATGTTGGTAATGGCAATAGGATCATAGTAACCACAAGGCTGCATGGCATGATGTAGCTGTTTATGTCGACTCTTCTAGTTCCATTCATACTATGAGTCTGTTGGACACACATCATAGTTGGAATTTGCTAAAGCAAAAGGTGTTAGCCGGTAAAGACTTTCCTATTGAACTTAGAAGACATTGGGAAGAAAATTGTGGAGGGTTGCCCCTTTCAATTGTGGTGGTGGCCGGACTTCTATCTAAGATTCATATTCGAAACTCATGGAAGCAAATTGCTGAAAATGGCGGGCAGCTAATTTGTTTGAGCTATAGCCACTTACCTAATCACTTGAAACCGTGTTTTTTATATATGGCTGATTTTTTAGAAGATTTGGAGATTCGTGTTTTTTATATATAACCACTTACCTAATCACTTACCTAATATGTTGAATTTAATTCTTAATATACTAATTCATTTTAGAGTTAATTGCCTATAAATACACGAACTATACTCAAATTTTGGTTTTTGACCAAATCTATTTTTTTGGTTAGAAAATACATAAACTTTTATATTTTTGAAATTTGACCGGAGCCGAAAGTTCGTCGGCTAATAAATTGATTGTCTGAATTCTGATGGGCAATCCGAAGGTACCGTTGGAAAGTTCTTAATATTATCTTTCTAATGATACTTATATTGTTGGATTTTGACAATCGGAAGTAGTAAAAAAATGGCATGAATGTCGAGGTCACAAAACTCTATATTTTTTCTTTTTTCGACCACTTCTGGTTGTCAAAACCAAACAATATAAGTATCATTACGTCAATAGCTTTCCAATTGTACCTTCAGATTGGCTATCAGAATTCAGACAATCAAGTTATTGGCCAACGAACTTTTCGGGTCATGTCAAATTCCAAAAAATTAAAAATTTATGTATTTTTTAACCAAAAAGATAGATTTGATTAAAAACCAATATTTGGGTATAGTTTGTGTAATTATAGGCAATTAACCCTTCCTTTTATTGTTGAAGGGCCTGCGTGTGACAGCGACGCAGAGTGTGCCTCGTATAATTGCTTCGCAACACAACAGTTTGATATTAATATTGGGGATTGCGCCTGCCTCATACAATTAGATTCAGAAAAAGGTGATGTACGATGCACAAACAAATGCGAGGTCCAATGTTAGAGCATCCGCATTGGGACCTCCTTGATAGCCTCCTTGATAGCCTACTTGATAGTGTTTGTGTTATTGAGTAGGTAGTGCTGCATTGGGGTTCCTTGATAGCCTACTTGATAATATTAGTTTTGATTTTATGTTTTTCATTTAAATTTAATTGCTCAAATTTAAATAACACAATTTATTAAAAATTTAAATTGCATTAATTATAAAATCCTAAATATTACATAAAACTTTAATAAAATAAAAACAATTCCTAAAAATTAACTACTCTGGCCCTAGAGGTCCGAAACGTGCCCAAAGGTGCTCAGTCAAATCATATCGGAGCTGAGCATGTAGTTGTCTATCTCGGAGAAGACTATCCCTTCGCACATATTCCTCGAAGGCCACCGGCGTTTGTCCAGCACTCTCCGTCGAACCACTGCTAGACGCCCCGTCATCATCTCTCCAGTTGGCAGCCGCTTCACCTTCGTGCTCCACAATCATGTTGTGGAGAATGATGCAACACAACATGATGTCCTTCAAGTGCTCTACGTACCAATTGCGCGCCGGACTTCGAATGATTCCCCACCGAGCTTGAAGGACTCCGAAGGCGCGTTCCACATCCTTCCGTGCCGATTCTTGCATCTTCTTGAACCTTGCCTCCTTCGGATTGGTTGCCATTGATGGACTCTTCACGAAGCAACGCCACTCCGGATATATGCCGTCACACAAATAGTAGCCCATCCGGTATTCGCGCTGGTTGGCATGAAAGACCACCGGCGCCGCAGTTCCTCCTAACACGTCGGAGAAGAGAGGAGACTGATTCAGCACATTGATGTCGTTGTTTGAACCAGCGACGCCGAAGAAGGCGTGCCAAATCCACAAATCGAATGAGGCAACGGCCTCCAATATCAAGGTGGGCTCTCCCTGATCCCCGCGTGTGTATGCGCCGTGCCACGCCTTTGGGCAGTTCTTCCACGCCCAATGCATGCAGTCTAAGCTCCCAAGCATCCCGGGAAAACCATGTCTCGCCTCGTGCATTCGGAGTAGGCGTTGCACGTCTGTTGCCGTTGGACGGCGCAGGTAATGGGCTCCAAAAGCCCGTATGACCGCCTTGCAGAACTTCTTTAGGCATAGACGACCGGTTGAGTCCGCCACTTTGAGATACTCATCGAACACATCCGCACTAACCCCGGTGGCTAATTGGCGGATAGCCGACGTGCATTTCTGCAAAGGAGAAAGAGAATCTCGACCGAGTGCATCAGTGCTCATATGAAAGTAAATATCTTCACCTTGAACAGCATCGACGATGCGCAAGAAGAGCTCCTTCTGCATGCGAAATCGACGCCGGAAAAAAGTAGGGCCATACGTTGGATTGTCGACGAAGTAGTCTTGCATAAGACGTACATGGGCCTCTTCACGATCACGGTGGACGTATGATCGGGGACGTTTCGCACGCGCCGGCTCCGGCGCCGGTTGGGGGTAGTATGATTGAAGCACTTGTTTCTGCAACTCAACCAACTCCATGAACTTTTCAGCGACTTCGTCGGAATCGGGCGATGAATCATGTTCAGGTGACGACATTTTTGGAAGAAAAATTGTAGGAGGAAGAAGGAATGAGTTGTGATGAATGAAAGTGAGTTGTGATGAATGAATTGTAGGTGAATGAGTTGTAGGGAGAAGTATTATTTATAGAGAGAAAAGAAGATTAAAAAAAAAAAAAAAAGGAAAATGGAAGAATGCCGTTGAAAGAGCCGTTGGAAAGCAAAAAAAAAAAAAAAAGAAAAAATGAAGAAACGGTCGAAAATCGGAAATAGGAAAATATTTTTTTTTTTTAATTATGGCGCGTGCATAGCACGCGCCTACTCGAGGCTCCTCGATAACTCGGGTACTCCTCGAGGACCTCCACGCCGCATCGCCCTCCTCGAAGCCGGCCATCTCCTCGAGGACACCCTCGAGTACCCGCGATGCGGGTGCTCTTATCGAGGATATTGCATGTGTTTTGATTTGAATTAAAAAAAAAGAGGATAAAATCATCTTATAATGTTTTTCAACAATATCGAATAAGTTTAAATCTTGATGGAGACGACGCGTTACTATTTTTTTTTTTTTTTGCATTTATCTTACTTATGATGGAGATGAAGCATTGCTATGTTTTAAAAGTTTATCGAAAATCAGCTTCTTCATATTGCCCATTTCCACCACTTCAAACAAAAAAGTACAAACTTGGACTTATGAATGAACAAGTAAATTCAAAGATAGTGCTATCACTTTATTTACACATGCACCGTTTGGTCGTCACCTGAATATTGATAATAAATATATTTAGCCCCCCAAACAAAAAAGTTACAAATTATGAATTTCTTGGAATATACAAATGCATACACTTTTTCTATAATGTGATTGGTTAGTTTTGCACCATGCGTGAATTTTTCATAGACAATATTCAACACCGCTTAAAATTAATTTAGTGTAAAAATTAATTTCACGTCTCACTTCAAATTTAATAAATCTTTGAGAAACATTTAATTTTCCTTTTCACAACATTCAACATTTTACAACATTTAATATAACTTTTAATACGCCCTCCGTCCACAATTTAAAGCTCTACTTGCTCTTAAATTTTTGTCCACAAATTAAAGCCTTATTCTGTTTTTTGTATGTTTTTACTCTTTTTATTTTCCTATATTTACTACAGTTTAAAACACTTTTTTTATATTCTATATTTACTACACTTTATCATTAATGGACTCACTCACTTTAGTCAACTACCCTTATATTTCATCCACATCACCTTTTCAGCTTTCTTAGTCTCCGTGCCCGCACTAAAGTGGGGATTTAAATTGTGGACGGATGGAGTAGTTAAAAAATCGTACTAAAAGCATAATAAATATGAAATTATGGCGTATAAGAGCATCCACAATGGAGAGCCAAGAGTGGGCTAAAAAATGTGGTTCCCATATTTTTGAGCTCACTCTCCACAATGGGAGAGCCCACCTCGTGGCTCTCTAACTTTAATTTTCATTTTGTATTTATTTTTATTGTAGTTTTCAATTTAAATTTTCATTAGATTTAAAACAGTTAAAACACAATTAAATATTAAAATTAACCCTACATTGATTGAAAATTAAAATTGCGATACATTTAAAATAAAGTCCTAAATTACTTTTAAAAAAACATAAACTAAAATTCTAGAATCTATGGGAGATTGTTGCGTTGTTTGATTTCCGCCACCTTGGCCAAGTGAAACGTCAACTCGTCGGGATTTATTTGAGAGGTGTCCCTACTCATCAACATGCTATCGGCGAGGTCTCGTTAAGCTTGGGAGAATTGTCACATGACCTTCACCATGTCCTCCATGTACCCGAGAGCTCGAGAATTGTTGTCAGACGTCTCCGCCTTCTTTTTCCCTTTGCCTTTGTCTCTCTTCGCCGCTTTTTGGCCTTGGGGCCCAATACTCGCGAATTTCAGAGATTCACGAAGTAGCCTCCATGCATACGAATACTTAAATTTTGCACCATACTCGGCAATTAGCATTGTTTCAGCCGGCTCCATGATTTGCTCATCGCTCATGTTGGATGCCCAATTCTCCCGACACTTTTTGTAGATGCCCTCCCACCACCTCACTTCCTTTTGGACACGTTGGAAGTGTGACTTGATTTGCTTGATGTCGCGTGGAATGGTGCCTTGGGGCCGTTGAGCATTGTAGATTTTGCATATGGTGCCCCAATACCGAGCTACTTTCTGGTTGATCCCTTTGATGGAGTCGCATGTGTGCTCGAGATACAAACGACATATGAGTATCGTTTCATTCGGAGAGTATGGACCTCTTTGCTTGGTGTTGGCCGGCATAGATGCTATCTCCTCCACGTCCGGGTCGGTCACCGCCACAAATCGGGCGTTTTGATTCCTTTGAGGGCTTGCGTTTGAAAGGCATTGGACTCTTACGTAAATGGCGCGAATCCTTGGGCGGATGCATTGGATTCACCGGGAGGATTTTGAGGGAATTGGATCCAAAACTTTCTCCAATCTCCTACCATGATTTTAAAAATAATTAAGAGAACAAGATGAACAAAGGTAGAAGAGATATAGAATGAAAGAAGAGATAGAGGATGGAAGAAAAGATGTAAAATAAAATTGGAGACATGTGATGTATATAGAAGAAAGAAGAATAAAAAAAATAAGAAACAAAACAAAAAAGGCCCAACGACCATGATTTGGCAACGACCGAATTTTGAAATTTTATTTTTTTATTTTTTATTATTATTATTTTTTTAATTAAAAAGGTTGCAATTGGCGGTTGAGGTGCATGCGCCATCCCCTTCTCCCGTCTGCACTCGGAGCGCGGGTCTGCACCCAGTGCGGGAGCCTCCGGCTCGGCAATGGTGGAGGGCTCGCGCCTGTATTTTGGGCCCCATTGCGGGTGCTCTAACTTTTTAGAACTTCAAGTTATTAAAATAAAATTTAAGTATGATTAACAATATTATTAATATATGTTTTATAAAGACGTATTATTATAATAATAGATGTAATAGTTGGACACTCGTTTCATCGATCATTTCATATGAAAGGAGGTCAGAGGAGACTCGAACTCAAGACCTTTGGTTTTAGGCATTAACCCTTACTGCTTGGCCAACACACACACCACGTTATCCTTAATTTAGCATTGGCCGCAGTAAATTAAAAAACTTGAAGACGTGGCCAAAATTGAAAAGCTTGTAAAAAAGTTTGCTTAAAACTAATGATTCTTGAAACATGATATAGAAATATAGGCTTGAATCATTTACTGACTTGTCTTTTGTCCAAACAAATTGGACATCAATCTTTGTGTGTATAATAAGCAAATTCACCATATATTTTGATAATTGAACATTAACCATTTAACTTTCTTCGGCATTATATTTTGTAGATTTTCTTCGCTCATGGACTTTGTGCCGCCCACAGTAAATGCTTCACGCCTCTATTTCTGTATCATGTTTCAAAAATTATTAGTTTTAGGCAAAAAATTTAACAACAGTAAATGCGCACGTTAGTTTCTGTGATTAGCTAAGAGTAGTTTAGTTAGTTAACAGTAGGTCTAGTTAGTTATAACCGTGAAGAGCTTCTTGAAGCTTCTTTGTATAGTATAAATAGTTGTCTTGCTCTTCTTTTGTATGTTGAGTTTTTACACAGAAATAAATGAAATTCTCTTCAAACTATACCGCCTAGATTGTTCAATACCACTACATTTGTAATAATCTTCGGCCTTTGCTTATTGTATTAATCTGATAAGTATCTATTATGTCATGGTTAGTTGTATGCATCTTTGACATTTTCTTTTTCCTAGTGTAGCATGTTTATGTGTTGAATGAGATGAGATTTAGGGTCGTGCAAATTTTTGAATTTGAGACCTACATGCATTTTCTTCCATGTAAGCACCTAAGTGCAATCTTATACATCAACGGCTAAAATGCAATGCAAAGCCACGTGTCTTCCATCTAAGCACCTAAATGCAATGCACCAAGGTGCAAGATGGACCCAACAAACAGAGCGAAAAGCTCATCTCAAAGGGATTCATTGAGCTAGCGTGTGATTGGATTGGATGACGTGGTTTTACACCAACAGAATAGTAATTGATGACGTGGAATCGCACTGACGAAAAGATAGGAAATGGGTGGCTCAGTTTTGCCTTGAAATTGAAAAAAGCAAAAAGAAACTTTGAATAGAATCGAGATGGCTTATGAAGCTCTTGATAATCTGCAACAACTCTTTATATAAACATCCGCTTTCACATTACTGCCAACTGCTAAGATAAGATATGCCGTTGACGTCGCTTAAAATATGACCTATCAAGATTTCATAATTCTTGTCTAAAATTCTCATAATTATACTCTGTTTCCCTTCTACTGATATCGATCATGGCGGCCTACGCAGCCTTGGTTTCTCTAATGCATATCATAGACGACCTCGAGCGCCACCATTCCCCTCCCATTTCTCTAAACAAACACCAAGTTCAATCCCTCACTGAAATTATCACGTTCTTGCAGGAGTTTCTCGAAGCTTATGACTCCCCTGTTTCCGACGAAGCAGATCCCTTGGAGATGCGTATTGCAGATGCAGCTTATGCAGCTGAAGACGCCATCGAATCTCATATCGTGGCCAAGATTCAGCTGAGCAGATCCACAGAAGCTGATATCTCCCCTGTTTCCGACGAAGCAGATCCAAAGGAAGAGATGAAGTTGTTTCAAGATGTGCAAAATGTGATACAAGAAATGGATCAGATCAAGAGTTTGGCGATGCAGAGGAATACAGAGAAGGTGGTGCTCCATGATACGCGGCGTAGCTTCATCTCTGCTTCTTCTTCCACTGAGAAGAACAATAGTGGCGTGGTGGTGTGGTCTGAGGGTGTCGTGAATGGAATCTTGGAAAGGCTCGTTTCGGACCAACGAGAACGCCAAGTCATCCCGATCACAGGAATGTGCGGGATAGGTAAGACCACTCTTGCCAAAACTGTTTATTCGAAGAAATATATTGAGCACCGTTTTGATGTTTGTGCTTGGAGTACTATTTCTCAACAATACAACACAAGGGAAATTCTTTGTGAACTTGTTTCTCAAGCCACAAAAAAAAGCAAGGAACAACTGAGTGAAAAGAGTGAAGATGAACTAGGATTAGAGCTCTACCAATATTTGTCAGGTAGAAGGTTTCTAATTGTGATGGATGATATGTGGAGTATCGATGCATGGGATAGGATACATCGTTTCTTTCCCGAAAATGAGAATTGTAGTCGGATATTAGTGACGACTAGGCTTTCATACTTGAGTTCCCAATTGAACAATAATTATAGCTTTCAAATGGAATTTTTAGATGAGGTTAGAAGCTGGGAACTCTTCTCAAAAACTGTGTTTGGGGTTGGAAGTTGCCCTCATGAGTTAGAGAAAATTGGAAAGGAAATAGTAGAGAATTGCAGAGGACTTCCTTTATCAATTGTTGTAGTGGCGGGTATTTTGAGAAATAGGGAACACACTCTAGGAGTTTGGGAATCAATTAGTCAAAACTTAGCTTCAGAAGTGAATTTGGATAATGATAAGTTTTGCATGGAACTGTTGAAAATGAGCTATAATAATTTGCCAGTTTATTTAAAGCCATGTTTTTTGTATATGGGAGTGTTTGAGGAGGATGATTCGGTTAGAGTCTCAACACTCAAGAAGCTATGGGTTTCTGAAGGATTTTTAAAACCCAAGAATGGCAAAAGTTTGGAAAATATTGCCATAGAGTTCTTACAGGACTTGGTTGATCGAAATCTCATTCTAGTTGATAAAGTGGGGTCTACAGGAAAGATAAAATTTGTCAAGATTCATGATTTGTTGAGGGATTTATGCTTGAACCAGAGCAAGAAAGATGGGTTCTATCATGTGATAGAGAAATCTAGTCCTCGAGGCATGAGTAGCCAACGCCGCGTTGTTATACCAAGGAACATGCCTAAGAAGAAAGTCCTTGACGACTTGCAGTCTATGCCACGTGCTCGTTCCATGATCAGTGAATATGGGAATGTCCCGCATATTAAGAATTCCGGGTTGCTTAGAACATTACATGCATACAGAAAGTTTCGTTACTTAGGAGATAAAAGATACGTGGACAAGTCCCTTGTGTCTTATGTTAACTTGCGCCACCTTGCTTTTGAAGTTGGTAGCATGTCCTTGATCTTTACCTCGTTTACTTGCTTCTGGAATCTGCACATTTTGATTGTTTCTTGTATTGAGGAGTTCACTGCACCTGCTGAGATTTGGAGAATGCCACAACTTAGGCATATTGAAATGACTGGGGGAAGATTTTATCTTCCAGAACCTTCGAGTGATGATGTCGTTGTCATGGAGAATCTACTGGTGCTTGAGCGAATAGCAAATTTCAAGTGCAGTGAAGAGGTGGTTAAGAGAATTCCCAATATAAAAAAATTGAGGATAGAGTATTTTAGGAGAGGTGGAATCGAGCAAGATGATTATTATTGTGTGAACAATATCAAACGTCTGTGTAAATTGGAATCCCTCTACATATCGTGCTGGTATGATTTTAGAGCTTCTCTGTATGCGCTCACATTTCCCCAAAGCCTCAAGAAGTTGACTCTTAACATGAAAAATGACTTAGAATGGGAAAAAATGTTGGAAAAGATAGGTGCATTGCCCCTTCTCGAGAAGTTCAAGTTGTATAGGGGATGCTTTGGAACAGGCAAGTGGGAAATGGTTGAAGGCCAATTCCCTTCCCTCAAATACTTGGGATTGCATTCGTGTCCCAGTTTGAAGCATTGGACTGCGGAATCGAACTCCATCTTTCAACGCCTTGAGAAGCTTCGTCTTATAAAGATGGAAGAGTTGAAGGAGATCCCGACTCAAATTGGAGACATACCGACGCTGCAAAAGATATGGATGAGGGATTGTGGCGAATCTGCTGTGATGTGCGCAAAGGAGATCGTAGAGGAACAAGTGGAATTACAAGGGGAAGATCTTCCATTTCATGTTCAAGTTCGGGTTCAGCGTAAGAACGAAGCAGTGCAGAACTTGGCAGGCCCCAACTTCGAAGTTTATATATGATAGCTAGTTAGGTTTTACCACCATTAATATCTCTCTTGCTTTTGTGTGTTTGCTTATTTTTCTTCAATCAGTACTTGTGAGTGTGTGTATGCGTGAGAAATGTTGAAGAAGAAGGGGGTGGGTTTGTTTTAAAAAAATGGAAATAGGTTTGGGCTTTTAGTTGTGGGCCGATTTTTTTTATAATCCTGTTGGGCTGCATTATTATTTATTTTAAAGCATGGGCTGCGAATTTTATACTCCCTCCGTCTCACAAAAATATGAACGTTTTTCCATTTTGGGGTGTCTCACAAAAACATGAACATTTTCTTTTTAGTACATCATAACCCACCACTACCTTTCTTTAATTAATTCATTACTCTCACAACACCTTTTAAAGTGGGACCCATTTTCCACTTACTTTAACTCTCAACTATTATTTTCTTAAAACCCGTGCATTTCTCTTTGTTCATGTTTTTGTGAGACGGAGGGAGTACATGTCTTGGGTTTATTTAATTTAAGTTTGGGCTTCTACATATTGATTAAATTTTTGGGCTGCAGATTTTATTTAAATTAATTAGACTTTATATTTAAGTTTGATTATTTATTATTTTAAAGAGAAAAAAAAACTGATTGCATAGGAATATTATTATTATTATTATTATTATTATTATTATTATTATTATTATTATTATTATTATTATTATTATTATGTGTATATTTTAAGTGTAATTACTTGTTATATGAGTTGAGCATGAAATAATTTGCATTAAGCATTTTTGCAAATGAAAGTATTTATAATTTAAATTGTTTTTCATTAAATCCAATTATCAAAGAAAGTCGAGCAAGGATATTGTCGGTAACTTTAGCTCAAAAATTCATTTTTCAATTATTTATTCATTAAATCTTGAAAATCCGGCTAAGTGAATCATAGAATGTTAAGCACTTTCACTATGACATTAAGTTAACTTCACGAGACCTATTAAGAATAGAATTTCTTGTAGCCTTTATGACCAAGGGGATTAGCGCTGCTTTCCCAAGACAGGTTTATATGTATATGATCTTCAGGCTTTGCCTATCCAGGTGGGCTTATTTTCCAAATGTATAAAGTATGATTAAGTTATTAAGCTCTAAATGTTTCAATGAAATGCAAATTGTTTATTCAATAAAATGTAAACTGTTTATCCAATAAAATATTTTGTGCACTCTGCTTCGTTTAAGGCTCGCATAAGTTAATCGATCGAGGTTCTCTCTTGACCTAACACGTTATTTGAGAATTGTGTACACCTATTAGCTGACCTGGTGGGTTGATCTCCATCGGGCACTAATCATGTATGAGGCGTTATTAGGGTGCTCGACGGGATGTTTCGGAGCACTGGGTCCCAAATGAGAACTTGGCTGGGTTACGCCCTCAGCTCAAGTAAGCAGGAGTAATGGATCCGTCGGTGGCTAAAAGGTTCGGGATCACAGCGAGTAACAGAAAGGGAGTGTGATATGTGCGCACAAATGAAAGAAATTATTTTAGCATGCTTAGAAGTTCTTTCACTTTAAAACCTTCTAAGTTATGTCAATTATGATTGGATAAACTGTCTTTACGAAAATATGAAATGTTTATAAAAATGCTTGCACACTGAGTACATTAGTACTTAGCCCAAAAATACTTTCAAATGTTTTCAGGTTGGCTGGCCGGTGCTGACGGGACTGCGTTGGGGCTAGAGTAGAGTTCAATATTCTATATAGACTTCCGCTGTAGCAATAACTCTTATTTGTCTTTTGTTTTCTGAACTTAAAACTTTCATGTTAGATTTAGAATGACATCTCTATTCGAGCTTAAACATTTAATTCTCAGTCTTATGCTAATGAATACTGGTTATCACAAGCATGAAACAAAACTTATGACCCAAAGGGGACTAGCCCGACTCTTGTTATCTTATCATTCGGGTTCAATAAGGATTTTCTCTTATGTTATTTCTATAAAATAATTGCAACTCGATTTTATTTATTCCTTCAAGAATTGGGGTGTGACACATAACCCCTATATAAACTACACCTTCATTTATGACAGACATGTTTTTAATAGATAACAAATTTCGTCGGTTGTCTATTAGTGAAATTCAAATATTATTTGTAATTCAAGGGCAATAATGTAATATCATATTTTTATTATTATTATTGTTATTGTTATTGTTATCATCATTATCATGAATATACAAGAATCTCACTCCAACCACAATTCTAACTAAGTTTAAACTCTTTATAATTACTAAACATATATAGTTGGTAACGCAAGAAATCTCCAGATTATTAGCTAGGATTGAATAAATAAACCAAATCCAAATATTATTTGTAATTCAAGAGCAATAATGTAATATATCATATTTTTATTATCATTATTGTTATTGGTACCATCATGATCATGAATATACAAGAATCTCACTCCAACCACAATTGTAAATAAGTTTTAACTCTTTAAAATTATTAAAGAGATACTTATGAACACTGCGTGTCATGACTCGTACCAAGGGTGCTAGCAACGCTAACTTTTTTGCCCACAAAAAAGTTCACTCCCCTAACTTTAAACCAATGCATGGTGATGATGTAGCAGAAAAACACTAACTTATCTCTCAAAAATAGAAGCCAGCTTTCAAGCTTTCTTTTTCTTTGTTTTCATGTTTCAAGCTTTTTTATATTTCTGTTATTATTCTTTCTTAAATATATAAAATTTTGTAATGATAAAATATATGATATGGATATCATATTAAACATCATGATTAGATTATATATTATACTCTCTTCGTGCCCTATAAATATGCATGGCTGATCACGGCACGAGTTTTAATAAAAAATTATTTTGAGTATTGATATCCATGGAGAAAGAGTCGCATATTGAGGGTATTATTAAGTAGATTTTGGGTAAAAATGTAAGTTCAAAGGGTAAAATTATATAAATTATTTGTGAATAATGTCCAAAAATAGAGTATGCATAAATTTGGAGGACGTACCAAAAAAGAAAGGTATGCATAAATATGGGGGACATAGAGAGTAAAAAAATGGATTTAAATTAAACGTAATAGATATAATAATTTAATGTTTAAAATTCAAAAAAAATTCACTCTCCTCACTCTTCTATTTTTAATTTCAATTTTTTTTTTCCTTTTTTATTTAGAAGTTGCTTTATTTAGATTCATTATTGCATAGATAAATTTATAAAAGGCAGTGGATTTAAACTTTTAATGTGGCACTGTAAAAGTTATTTTTCTAGGTTTATTGTTGCTACCACTTTAAGTGTTGTGCGCCAATCTTTGGACAAAGGGTATAAATTGATCCATTTGCCTCATTCGTCCCAAGCGTTGGCACACCATGACTTGAGACGAATTGGTCATTCGTACCATTCATCCCAAGCTTTGTGCGCACCTCTTGGAAAATATTATCTCTCCTACATGGGAATCTAAAACTTAACCATTTGAATTTTTCACAAAAAAAAATTATTTGCAATTATTCTTCATTTTATATTCTCTTAATTCTTAAATATAATTATAAATGACATATCACTGTTAACATTTATATTTATTAATCAATCAATTAACAAAGACGTTACAAAAGCATATATTAATTAGTATTTTAATATATTATTTATAAATATTTAGCACATAACTATAATTGTGATGTGATGCTATTTGTGGATGATAATAGTAACATAAATAGTAAATATTAAAATGTATTAAACTCATGAAAATAAAATATAAAATTATTATTATATTGTTGCACTAATAAGCTCATGAAAATGGAAAAGATTTGTTGGGTTCGGAAAAGAGACGAGTAGTAATAATATGAAAATATTATCTCTCTTACATGTCAATCTAAAACTTCACAGTTTAAATTTTCCTCAAATCTCCTTCATCTGTAATTATTCTTCATTTATATTTTCTTAATTTTTAATTATAATTATTAATGGAGTATCACTATTAACATATTAATATTTATTAATCAATCAATTAATAAACACATTATGAATGCATAAATCAATTAATGGTGTTATGTTATTTTAACAAAAAATGGATTGTGGTGGGGTTGTGTTCAAAAAATGAAAAAATGCATATTTTTGGCAGACAATTCAAAATGGAAAATTGTGACCCAATAGAAATGATACAAATTTTAAGAAAAAATCTGATAGTTGTGTTTGAGTGGAGTCCCACACTTTATTGTAAATAGTTAGAGGAGAAGTTTGCTGGGTCATTTCTAAATAAAGAAAAATCACAATTTCCAAGGACATACCAATATAGTATTAAATTCATAATTTTTAGGGGTGAAGGAAGTATATCACAATTAATATTGGTATTTATTAGAAATTAAATTAATAAAGTCGTTATAAAAGCACAAATAAATTAATATTTTTATATATTATTTAATTATAAATATTTGAATTTGTGGATGTTAATTGTAAATTAAAAAGTATTATTAATAAGTATTATATATATATATATGTGTGTGTGTGTATGCGCGCGCGCTCGTGTGTTTCTTGTGATGCTAATGAAAATAGAAAAGATTTTGTTGGATTGAAAAAGAAACGAGCGGTAAAACCACATTTTAAATCGATTTTGGACATGTATGAATTCATAAATTTTAAAGGTGTTCGAATATTAGCCAATATGCTAGGTTGAGTTTTTCCCTTCTTATTTTTTGTTAATAATTACACTATTTATTATTAATGTATATAACTTTGCAAATCTGCAAAATGTGAAAAAATTATTAGTTGAGTAATTTTAATAGATATTTTAAAGTTTATGTGCAAAATAAAAATTTGTTGAAAGTTCACTAATTTATATGCAATTATGATCACTATTTTATTAGCAACAAAAACTGCAACTATAACAGTGTAATTGTAGCAATAAATAGCAAGTCGAGTATCGTATCCACGAGGACTAATAAATGAAATCACCTAAATAATCTTAATATGAACTCTAACAATATTCAGGCAACCTCACAAAAATGATGAATGAATAAAAACTAATATTAAAACAAATGCAAATAAAATTCAAATGAAATTTAGATAATTAAACGACTAATCTTAGGGATGTAAATTCATTAATTAAATTCACACAATTAACCTATTAATCCTAATTACTAGTTGTTCCCAAGGGGACACCAAGCGGTGCGACCTCCTGTGTGTGAACAGTGAGGTCACGGGTTCAAACCCCACTGCTCCCCCTCCCCAACTCCCCCAAGTAAAAAAAAATCCTAATTACTAGTTTAATCCAGTTATGATGAGAAATCACAAATATAATCACACACTCTCGTTAGAGCAGTTTATGACAGTAGATTAATAAATTCTCTATCTCTGATAGGTTTCAAGAACATTAGCTAACTCCCAATAGCTCATAAGAATAGCTCCCTAGCTATGATTCATATATCTCCGTAGGTGTCAAGGTTAAAATCATATCATAAATTCATGAATTCGCTAAACAGTTGTCTTCGCTAGATCTCAAACCGAGTAGCTACGCATGCAAATTATTGATCAGATAATACACAAGAATTCAAACACTAGGAATTATGAATCATAAACTCGAAGACAAAAAGGTATTAATTATGAATTCAAGCACCATGAATTCATGCGAATCGGACCCCCTGATCGCTGATTCCGCCCTCTACTCGCCTTTTCTTCATTTCTTTGTGTTTTTCTCGATATCCGGGCCCGTTTCTCTTCATTCTCGTCCCTTAGACATATTCCTTCATTAGTATTACTTCAAGAACACTCATTCCTGCATTAAATTGGTCAAAATTATACCCAAGCTTGAAAACATAAAATAATGAGAATTAAACTCCAAATGATATCACAATAGGCACAACTTCGACACAATTCAAAGAATATATAGTCCATAAAAACCATGCAAAATGAGTGTTTATCAAATTAACCCTACTGTTTATATTAATTCATTATGTAATGTTCAAATATGTATTGCAACAGATAACCATTATTATATGAAAACAATGTATTTTGATACCCATCGGATTTTGACAGGATTATTGTCACGACCGGACTTAATTAAGGATAATTAAGCCGGAAAACCATGACCAAGAGTTGGAGATAAGAAACGGGATAGAAAGGGGATGAACGAATGAATAATAAACAATGAAGAAACATACTTAATCATTAATAACAACGGAAACATTTACAACAGAGTTGGAGTCGTGATGACTTAGTCAAATTAGTAAGTTCGGATAGCTCCGACTTAGCCAAAATTATATGAAATTCTTTTGAGTACGCAGCGGAAGAAGGTTCTGATTACATGTATGAAGACATGTACTCAAGAGTTCTTTACTACATATAACTTCAGACAAAAGGGATTTCCTGCTCGTCACTTCATCACCACCGGCTACTGCTCAACCTGCACATTTAGAAATACATGCAGGGCTGAGTACAAAAGTACTTAGTGGGTACATATGCCTATAGAAACTTGCATTGAAAACATAAATTGTCATGCCAACTTAACAGTACAGCAAGGGAGTTTTTGTGAAATAAGCCCAAGCTTACTAAATTCTTTTGTGATTCTTAAAGTTCGATTGATCAGTCTAAGTTCTCTTGTATTTTATCATATCTGAAGCTTGTGTGCCGGAGAGGTGGCCACCTCTCACGGACACCTGACCGGCCAACCCGCTAGATGACTCACGGCCCTGGGTGTACACTAGCCCTGGCAGGATAGCTATCTACTGCTCAGGACCCGAATTCGATTACTTTAACTTGGCATTGCCTCAACAGATAGATATCATACTAAATGAAATATTTTATGGCAAGACAATAACTGAGATAACTGAAATAACTTTCCGTTCATAGATTCTGTAATGAAATAACTTGCTTGAAAGTAACATTAAACTGATTTGATATATCTGAAAATAAACCCACCTGATAACAATCTCTGCGATTCGGTGGTTTCTTGATTGACTGCTAATCCCGACCTTGACCTTGATTCTGAGAAAATACATAAGATACTTACTCGGGAAAAATTCTCAGAATGAGAATGCATAATTAACCATGCATGAATCTGGTATGCATGAACTAATCTTCTGAGCGATGGTCGGGAATTTCTACTATTGATCCTCGTTAATAGATGCTAACTCTCGTTTATCGCGGTCGAATAAAGTTGGGCTTAACAGTAGAACATACTCCCTATAGTAGGTTCAAATAATGAATAGGCTCAAAGAAATAAGGTAGCCGATTAATTCAACAAAATAAGGGGTTTTAATGAAATAAATAAGGGCAGCTCACTTTAAATCATTTGGGCTTGAAGGAAATAGTAATAAGCTCATTAATTAAAGGGCTCAATAAAATAGCTTGATAATTAATCACAAATGGCTCGAATTAAAGCACTGCAGCTGTCTAAATAAAATGATGAAAGTGTCCAAATGATATTTTAATTAAATGTGGGCTTGAAAGAATTAATCTTAGCTCAACAAACAAATAAATCGGCCCAAATGAAGAATTAAACTGGCCCAACGAAATATAAGTAGGGATTTGGAATAATCGTTCATCATAAATATATACTTCAGCCCAACTTCTTAAAATAATTCGGCCCATCCTTAAATTAATTAAGGCCCAAAACAGTATTTAAAGTAAAAAGGCCGAAAATAGACAAAAGACTGGCCTAGTTCGAAATTTAAAAGAAAGGCCCAAGCAAAAGAAATAAACATCAAGCCCAAACTTTCTCTCTCAAAACTATCGGTCTCTCTCTCTCTCTCAAGGGGCCGACGCTCTCTCTTTCTCAAGGCCGGCCGCTCGGTCTCTTCTCCAATATCGATCGGCCCTTCCTCCTCCGGCCACTCAGCTGCCAGCGCACACAACTCCGGCGCTCTTCTCTCCTGTTCTTCTACTGAACTCGTCCAAGGCAAAAAGACGAGCCCTAAATCGAGCCCTAGTCTCATCTGGTAAGTCGCCGCGGCTGCTCCTTCGTTCTGAATCCGGCGAGTCAGTCAGCGCTGGTCGTGGTGGCGAGATTCCGGAGTGTTGCTTCTGCGCTCAAAACCCGGCGAGATCCCATGCCTGGTTTGCACCCATCGCCGCTTGCGTTCTGGGAGTTGGCGGCTTTACCGCGATTCTAATTCGGAGCGCCGGTTGGCTTTCCTTTCAAGGTCATTATTGCTGTTATTCTGACGCAGGCGAGACGACGAGAGTTTGCCGCCTTCCTCTTCCATTCTGGCAATTGAGGTTCGGCAGTTGCCTTGGGCAGTTGGCCCTTCCCTCCCTTAAAGCTAAGTCTAACTCTCTCTCCATTCCATTCACTTATCTAGTTTCTGAGAGTGTGAGTTCTTGTGATTGCTACTCTGGAGTGCAGTGGAAGTGAAGCATATAAATCCTTCTATCGTAAAACATACCATGGCTATTTGAGGTAGATGAACTGTGATAATGTTAAATATGGATGCGAACTGAATTGAATACTTGAGATAGCAAATTACCTCGAATGTGTTCAACTGATTGGTTGTTGTTGGAGTTGAGTGAAGTGTGAAATAACTGAAATGAATTGAAGGTGCCAAGTTTAAACGAATGAAGGAGACTTTGGCAGTAGTGGTCGGTTTAAAAGTAAAACTCACCTTGAAGTTACTTTGTTTGATTGTTGAACTGTTTGCTAAAGTTGAATAGTTTTAACTGGGGAGATGACTGAAATGAACGATGGTTCTCGTTTAATGCAGGCGAACTAATCAAAGAAAATGAAGTCATTGAAGCCAAGCCTTACCTTGAGAGCTTCGGCCGAACGAGCTGGGGCTATTCTTTGATTCTCTTTTGGGTGAAATGAGTTGAGAGTGAAAAACTGCATTTGTTGGCTGGGCTGATATTAATAGAGAAAATGACGCTGCATACTTGAGTATGCTAGGAAGATGAGCAGGTATAAGGTGGCTGGAGGTAGAGATTTGAGGGAACCGGGCAGCCATAGCAGGCGGCTGAAAGACTTCTCTGGGGCTTTTGCCCATGGCTGATGAGATGGAAGTGCAGGGTGGTGGCCGGCTGTTGCTCCAACACTCTACTTTTACCTTTCTCTCTCTTTGACTTTTGTGCTCAAACTTGAGTGAGTAGTAGTAAGTGGGCCATGTAAGTCCCAACCTTTGTAATATACTAGATGAATTTCCCCAAGCTGGGAACTAAGCTGTAATCGTGAACTGTAAATGAACCTTTGTAATATACTAGACGAATTTCCCCAAGCTGGGAACTAAGCTGTAATCGTGAACTGTAAATGAAATACTGGCTTGAGTTCCTAAACATCGCGTTTCTGTATCAACATGATTCCATTTACTGAAAAATGCAATTTTAAAGTCGCGAAACTGTATTTAAATAACATAAAAAGAGCGGGTCACTACAAATGAATCCAGTTGACAGTTTATGAGAATTCAGCTTATGATCCTGATTTATTTATCAGTGGCAATTCCAAGTTATAACTGACTTAGCGAAGTCATGTTATTTTCTAATTGACAAACAGATGCAGTTATATTCTATTAGTGCTACTAGAAGTCGTGGAATTATTACAGTTTATCGATTTTGGCAAGCAAGAAAGCAGATACCGAGCAGATACAGAAACGCGATGTTTAGGAACTCAAGCCAGTATTTCATTTACAGTTCACGATTATAGCTTAGTTTCCATCTTGGGGAAATTCGTCTAGTATATTACAAAGGTTGGGACTTACATGGCCCACTTACTACTACTCACTCAAGTTTGAGCACAAAAGTCAAAGAGAGAGAAAGGTAAAAGTAGAGTGTTGGAGCAACAGCCGGCCACCCCCCCCCTGCACTTCCATCTCATCAGCTATGGGCAAAAGCCCCAGAGAAGTCTTTCAGCCGCCTGTGGCTGCCCGGTTCCCTCAAGTCTCTACCTCCAGCCACCCCATGCCTGCTCATCTTCCTAGCATACTCAAGTATGCAGCCTCATTTTCTCTATTAATATCAGCCCAACCAACAAATGCAGTTTTTCACTCTCAACTCATTTCACCCAAAAGAGAATTAAAGAATAGCCCCAGCTCGTTCGGCCGAAGCTCTCAAGGTAAGGCTTGGCTTCAATGACTTCATTTTCTTTGATTAGTTCACCTGCATTAAACGAGAACCATAGTTCATTTCAGTCATCTCCCCAGTTAAAACTATTCAACTTTAGCAAACAGTTCAACAATCAAACAAAGCAACTTCAAGGTGAGTTTTACTTTTAAACCGACCACTACTGCCAAAGTCTCCTTCATTCGTTTAAACTTGGCACCTTCAATTCATTTCAGTTATTTCACACTTCACTCAACTCCAACAACAACCAATCAGTTGAACACATTCGAGGTAATTTGCTATCTCAAGTATTCAATTCAGTTCGCATCCATATTTAACATTATCACAGTTCATCTACCTCAAATAGCCATGGTATGTTTTACGATAAAAGGATTTATATGCTTCACTTCCACTGCACTCCAGAGTAGCAATCACAAGAACTCACACTCTAAAAAACTAGATAAGTGAATGGAATGGAGAGAGAGTTAGACTTAGCTTTAAGGGAGGGAAGGGCCGACTGCCCAAGGCAACTGCCGAACCTCAATTGCTGGAATGGAAGAGGAAGGCGGCGAACTCTCGTCGTCTCGCCTGCGTCAGAATAACAGCAATAATGACCTTGAAAGGAAAGCCAACCGACGCTCCGAATTAGAATCGCGGTAAAGCCGCCGACTCCCAGAACGCAAGCGGCGATGGGTGCAAACCAGGCACGGGATCTCGCCGGGTTTCGAGCGTAGAAGCAACACTCCGGAATCTCGCCACCACGACCGGCGCTGACTGACTCGCCGGATTCAGAATGAAGGAGCAGCAGCGGTGACTTACCAGATGAGACTAGGGCTCGATTTAGGACTCGCCTTTTTGCCTTGGACGAGTTCAGTAGAAGAACAGGGGGGAAGAGCGCCGGAGTTGTGTGCGCTGGCAGCTGAGTGGCCGGAGGAGGAAGGGCCGATCGATATTGGAGAAGAGACCGAGCGGCCGGCCTTGAGAAAGAGAGAGCGTCGGCCCCTTGAGAGAGAGAGAGAGAGACCGATAGTTTTGAGAGAGAAAGTTTGGGCTTGATGTTTATTTCTTTTGCTTGGGCCTTTTTTTTAAATTTCGAACTGGGCCAGTCTTTTGTCTATTTTTGGCCTTTTTACTTTAAATACTGTTTTGGGCTTTAATTATTTTAAGGATGGGCCGAAATATTTTAAGAAGTTGGGCTGAAGTATATTTATGATGAACAATTATTCCAAATCCCCACTTATATTTCGTTGGGCCAGTTTAATTCTTCATTTGGGCCGATTTATTTGTTTGTTGAGCTAAGATTAATTCTTTCAAGCCCACATTTAATTAAAATATCATTTGGACACTTCCATCATTTTATTTAGACAACTGCAGTGCTTTAATTCGAGCTATTTGTAATTAATTATCAGGCTATTTTATTGAGCCCTTTAATTAATGAGCTTATTACTATTTCCTTCAAGCCCAAATGATTTAAAGTGAGTTGCCCTTATTTATTTCATTAAAACCCCTTGTTTTGTTGAATTAATTGACAAACATGGATTTCATACCTCAATATCGCATGAATTGTTGTCATTTTTCCCCATAAATTGATTGCTAATATGTGTTTGTATCCCAATTTTGAGTTTTATGAAGTCTTGATTGCTTGGTATAGTTTTTGAATATTTTTCAGGGCAAATCAAGAGTTGATTGGAGAATTGTGGGAGCATAAGAGTGAAGTATGTCTCGAGAGGAATCCGTGAGCGCGAACGGCGCCGGAATCAGAGCTCGGACGAGGGAGAACGGAGCCGACAAAGCCGGCTACGCAGGACCCCACGGCCGCGGCAGCCGGCCGTGGCAGAAGAAGCCTGAACCGCGGTCCCGCCCGCGGCCTCCTGCACCCCGAGTACAGAACGATTTTGAACGTCGACCGCGGTTCGAGCCGCGGCCGCGGTCCCCGACCGCGGCCTCCTCCCTTTCCAGCCACGTTCCCGACCGCGGTTCGTGCCGCGACCGCGGGGATAAGGCGGGGATCCGCCCTTTGGTGGGCCCAGACGCGAATTTTGACTCTAAAACCCCATTTTTCCCCCTTTTTCTCTCATTCATTCCTCCCCCTCTCCAACATTCAATACACACACCAACCCTTTCACTCCCAATCCTCCACACACAACCCTAGCTTCCATAACTACACTCAACCACCAAGATTTGAAGAAGGCATTGAAGAGGAGAGAGGGTTGAAGCAAGCTCTTGAATAGGATTTGTCCATTCTTTCTCTCTTTTTCATTTATGTTTCCTTTTATGTTGGGTAGGTTGTTGTTGAACATGATAGGCTAAATTTCTCTTTGATTTGGGGATTAGGCTAGATGATTATTGTAATGGATTGATTATTTGTGCTCAATTTAAATCTTGTTTGTTCCTTTGCACATTGTCTTTTCAAACCCTTGCTTTATTTTTCTTGTATGGTTTGTTGGCCACATTCTATGCATTTCTAATTTGCAATTTGAATTGGGAAATGATAATTGTAATAGATAAGGTGTTTGAAACATATCAATTCGATAACTGGGAGGTTGAGAGTTGGGTGAGAGTATGTCGATCTTTGCGTGCTTTTGGGAGTTATAGGTTAGAAATTGATCGGGGACGGAAACTATGACCCGTAATCTACCGTTTTAGTCGTCCGGGAGGGGGCTAGAACTAGTTGGGAGATCACTCTAGATAATTAGGTTCGTCAAGAGTAGTATTGAGCTATAATTGAAGTCCTTTGCTTAATCATCGATGCCTAGTCCCTAAATCGCCTTAATCATCGTATTAATCCACTTTGTTTATTTGATTTCATTCGTCTTTGAACTTGTTAAGTAATTAGTAGATAACCAAACCAATCACTCAATTGTTTAGTCTAAATAGTCTAGTATAATGAATTAGGATAATCACTAGATTGAACTACTAATCCTTGTGGGATACGACCTTGCTTCCATATATTACAACTACCCGTATACTTGCGGCGTGGTGAAAATATTAGCGAACATTAATCGACTACCTTATTTCTTTGAGCCTATTCATTATTTGAACCTACAATAGGGAGTATGTTCTACTATTAAGCCCAGCTTTATTCGACCGCGATAAACGAGAGTTAGCATCTATTAACGAGGATCAATAGTAGAAATTCCCGACCATCGCTCAGAAAATTAGTTCATGCATACCAGATTCATGCATGGTTAATTATGCATTCTCATTCTGAGAATTTTTCCCGAGTAAGTATCTTATGTATTTTCTCGGAATCAAGGTCAAGGTCGGGATTAGCAGTCAATCAAGAAACCACCGAATCGCAGAGATTGTTATCAGGTGGGTTTATTTTCAGATATATCAAATCAGTTTAATGTTACTTTCAAGCAAGTTATTTCATTAAAGAATCTATGAACGGAAAGTTATTTCAGTTATCTCAGTTATTGTCTTGCCATAAAATATTTCATTTAGTATGATATCTATCTGATGAGGCAATGCTAAGTTAAAGTAATCGAATTCGGGTCCTGAGCAGTAGATAACTATCCTGTCAGGGCTAGTGTACACCCAGGGCCGTGAGTCATCTAGCGGGTTGGCCGGTCAGGTGTCCATGAGAGGTGGCCACCTCTCCGGCACACAAGCTTCAGATATGATAAAATACAAGAGAACTTAGACTGATCAGTCGAACTTTAAGAATCACAAAAGAATTTAGTAAGCTTGGGCTTATTTCACAAAAACTCCCTTGCTGTGCTGTTAAGTTGGCATGACAATTTATGTTTTCAATGCAAGTTTCTATAGGCATATGTACCCACTGAGTACTTTTGTACTCAGCCCTGCATGTATTTCTAAATGTGCAGGTTGAGCAGTAGCCGGTGGTGATGAAGTGACGAGCAGGAAATCCCTTTTGTCTGAAGTTATATGTAGTAAAGAACTCTTGAGTACATGTCTTCATACATGTAATCAGAACCTTCTTCCGCTGCGTACTCAAAAGAATTTCATATAATTTTGGCTAAGTCGGAGCTATCCGAACTTACTAATTTGACTAAGTCATCACGACTCCAACTCTGTTGTAAATGTTTCCGTTGTTATTAATGATTAAGTATGTTTCTTCATTGTTTATTATTCATTCGTTCATCCCCTTTCTATCCCGTTTCTTATCTCCAACCCTTGGCCATGGTTTCCCGGCTTAATTATCCTTAATTAAGTCCGGTCGTGACAGAATGGTATCAGAGCGGTTCATTTGCTTTGAAATCAAGAGTTACCCAATTTCTCCCAGTATGATCCCTAATATGAAAAGTCAGTCGACAAAAGCTCAACACTTCATCACGTCACCATGCTCAATAGAAAGGAAGGCAACAGAAAGTTTCAGATGTTAAAGTTTATATTTCACCTTTATGCAAGTGTTTATTTTACTTATGCCTTTTATGGAGAGGTTACTCAATGAACTTAGATGCGCTAAGGGTGCATGATCACTATTGTGAGCAGAACAGTAGAAGCAAGTTAGCAAGAACACTTTTTGCTTTTCTCTGTAGATTGAGGTGATGAGTAAGTTACAATGGTTGTGAATCAAATGAGAAATCGACAAACAAGATACAATGTGGAATAAAGAAAGGTGTCACGTACGAGGTAGTGACACGGGCATAGATCTTCGTTCGGATTATTCACGCGAGACAGAATACCGAATCAACTATTGCCTTAATTAGTATGTCTTGAACACTTCTCATGACAGTGAAAGTGCTTCACATAGTTAGCTGAATCGCGATACATCAAAGTCGCCCTTTCGAAACCTTAGCTAGTACTAGCGATCATGATAGAGATTACATGATGAAGACTCAAGTTTAGTGTTAAACCTTACTACGTCACGAGATGCAGTGGTTAGAATTGCGATGTCCTGAGTAGAATTATTACCTTACAGCTTTAGATTTGGAACCTTACTGTTCTTGCCACTTGTTATGTTATACGTAACTTGACTATGCAACCTTCGTGTGTAGATGGCAAGAAGACGCTTCACCAGGCGACGACCGTTATGCCGAGATGCGAGTCCGGAGGATGTTCGGAACTCATATTTCACCCACTGCCGATGCCACGACGACGATTTGGGCCAGTTCTTGGCAGGTTTCCATCGACACTAGGTCGCCGCGAGAGACCATGGGATATCAGACTATGATGGGATTCAGCGGTTGACTGAGTTGCTGCCATCGGAATGGCAAGGTTTGGCGAGGAAGATCTCGACTCGTTTTGCCACTCGCTCCGGCATGACCTACAACCTACACTATGATTTTCCTGGATTTATGGCTGAGATCCAGACCCGCTTCACTGGTTGGGGAAGAGCCCCTCGAGGACCATACTTGTGCCCAGGAGACCTTGCACAGGTTGGAATACCTTCACTCGATGAGCCACCAGCGGCACTCCCACAGCCAAGCCCACCGGTAGCCCTCATTCCATGGCACCCCGGGAGGCATGACGCAGAAGCAGGCCCCTCTAGGCCTCAAGCCCACAGGGATTTTCCATTCGGCATGGGCTCAGTACCCCTAGCCCTGGGATCACCACGGCCATCGAGGCGTATGAGCGATGCAGAGATAACAGCCGCCATGGCTGACATTGACAGAGTCTTAGCCGATGCTAAGAATTATATTATCAAAGGCAAGGCCCCGGCCCAGGACAACCACTCAGCTTTACGTGCCACCTTGGATATGGTTCGCTTGGGATTCTCATCACCTATCGCCCCGCACCAGCCCAGGGACATTACGACCAGGATTCGCACAGGAGACGACCCGAACAGCAGGGTCACAGAGGAGTTAGCTCACTTGGCTACCATTGCCCAGGCCGTGGGCAAGAGAGATGGTGAGATACACCCCTCTGATGGAGGAACAAAGGAGGATCCGGAGGAAGATCCGGAGGAGGACTCAGAGGAGGACATATCTGCCACACCAGCTAGGGACCAGGCCCCGACTCAGGGATCGTACACTTGACCCTCGTAGATAGAACCTTATGTATCTAGTAGGTTGTTATGTAATTATTCCAGAAGCATATGTAGTACTGATGTTTGTACGCCTTGTGATGGCGCAGTCCTTGTGTAATAGTAGTACGGAAACGCGGGATGTTGAGGCGTTCCGTGAACTAAGTACTTTTGTGATGGCTTAGCAGTTAGCCAGTACATCATTAGTTGTACTTGGATGAATCTAGATCCTTATGCTGATGTAAAGTCCTCACTGAGGCGATTTTCCTATGTTATAAAGCGACCTTACCGGTCTTTCGGGACGAGTCGCCCACCAATGTTTACTTTATATGTTTTGTCTATGTTTAAGCATGAATGAAATATGAGAAGTTGGACAGAATAATAAGAATGATAGTATGCCTTGTTATGTTGCATTAACAACCTGTCTCTTGACCAAATAGAATGCCGCCAAAACAAGGACGTCCAAGAGGAGGAGGAAGAATTCCCCGAAATGAAGAAAGAGGCCCAGAAGCAGGGCCAGAACCGGAGGTAGTTCCACCACTTGTACAGCGGGAACGACGAATTGAGGAATTATTCCTGCGACAGAATCCACCCACCTTTAACGGAACAGGGGACCCGGCAGAAGCCGAGACTTGGATACGCGCTATTGAGCGCATCTTCAACTTTTTGTGTTGCACTGACCAAGAGCGCCTGGCTTGCATGTCTTTTCAGCTGACTGGGTCAGCCGATTTTTGGTGGGAAGCAAGAAAGAAAATAATAACGGAGGAGCAATTGGAAATTTTGACTTGGGAGCAATTCAAGGCGAGTATATATGACAAGTACATACCCAAGAGCTATCGTAAGAAAAAGGAAGCCGAATTTTATAACCTGAAACAAGGAAGGATGTCGGTAACACAATACGACAGAATGTTCTGCGATATGTCTAGGTATGCACCGGATCAGGTTGACACAGATGAGAAGATGGCTGAGAAGTTCTGTGCCGGTTTGAGGCACGAGATTAGGATGACTTTGGAAAGCCACAGAGGATTGCCCTATACTGAGTCACTCAGTCGAGCGCTAGACATTGAGGCAGCAATGCCGGGAGAAAGACCAGCAATGACAACTGCATCCGCACCGCCGCATAACCAGAGTCATGATCAAAATTTCAAAGGAAAGAGGAAATGAGACAGCAATAACCCTGGCCAAGCCGAGAGGAGGCCATGGTAAGGACAAACCTTCCAGTCACCAAGTTATGGGAACCAAAATGCACAGAGACCGATGGGAGTTAACCAGCAAAGGGCTACACCTTGTTCCAAGTGTAACAAGAATCATGGGGGAATTTGTAAGGCTGGCAGTGATGGCTGCTATATTTGCCACCAAAAAGGACACTACGCGAAGCAGTGCTCGAACAAGCAGTACGGAACAAGTTCAAAGCCGAACACACCTATTCAGGCTCCACACCTGCGAGCCATCCAAGATCAACCCCAACCACACCTTGGGCAACCACAATAGAATCAACACTACAAGAATTCAGCTCATAGACAACATAATATAGACAACATGCTTCAAAACCTGTTGTCTAACATGACTATAGACAACGGTTTTTAAAAAGCTGTTGTCTATTTTTGGCGGTCATAGAAAACGTGTCTGAAAACCGTTGTCTATTATGACTATAGACAACGGTTTTTGGAAAACGTTGTCTATTTAGGACGGTCATAGACAACGTTCATGAAAACCGTTGTCTATTCTTTAATAGACAACGTTGGTTTTCGTGAACGTTGTCTATGACCGTCCTAAATAGACAATGTTGCTCTGAAAACCGTTGCCTATTGTCATATTAGACAACGCGGATTTTTTAGCTTGTAAACTCGTTGTCTATGGGCTCAATAGACAACGTTATATTTGTTGTTGTGTAATTTGTTTTATTTTTATAATTTTTTTTGATTTCTAAGCCCTAATCTAATTCCTCTTTTTTTGCTCCTTCACTTTCAAAATTTACAATACCTTCATTTACAACAGGCGTTTTTCTAATAGACAACGGTTTTCGTCCGTTGTCTATTAGCGTTTTTCTTGTAGTGCAACAGTCACAGCATCTGCAGCTGCAACACCAACGCCCACAACAGTATCAGCCTCAACAGCAACAACCATTTCAGCAACAGCCTCGACAACAACCGCAGGAACAGCAGAGGCAGCATGGACAACCTCGTCATGCTAGAGCTTATGCGATGAGACAGAAGCAGCCCGAGAACAACCAGGGAAACCTGACAGGTATGGGCATGCTGCACAATACTCCTGTTGTACTCCTTTTTGATATGGGCGCATCGTATACTTTCATTGCAAGTGCATGTGTTGATGCATTAAGACTTAAGACGGGAAGAGTCAATCAGGAGTTGAGTATATCGTCACCAATAGGAGGGATGGCGATAGTAGATCATGTGTGCTTGAACCTAGAACTGAACATAGGGTCACTCAAGATTGTAGTGAACAACTCGTATGTTATACCGATGAGAGACGTGGATATAATCCTAAGAATGGATTGGCTAGCTGGGAACTACGCCACCATCTTGTGCAATGAAAGACGGATATCCTTTCGACCCCCAGGGAAGAAACCGACACATTTCCACGGGATCGGCATGGGAAGACGAAAAATGATCATCTCCGCCCTACAAGCAACGACAATGATGAAGAAGGGATACCCAGCTTACCTCGTGTACCTACACGGAGAACCTGGAGTGGAGAAGAGCATAAACGATGTAGCAGTCGTGCGGGAATTTTCAGACGTATTTCCAGAAATCTTACCTGGACCACCACCAGACAGAAAAATCGAGTTCACCATTAATTTGGAGCCCGGGTCAGCTCCCATTTCAAAGGAACCATACCGAATGGCTCCAAAGGAGTTGGAAGAACTCCAGATACAACTTCAAGAACTTTTGGATCTTGGATTCATTAGACCAAGTGTGTCACCTTGGGGCGCACCCGTGCTCTTCGTAAAGAAGAAGGATGGCACATTGCGAATGTGCATAGACTACAGAGAGTTGAATAAAGTAACACTCAAGAACAAGTACCCCTTGCCAAGGATAGATGACCTCTTTGACCAGCTCAAGGTAGCAAGTGTATTTTCAAAGATTGATTTGCGGTCTGGTTATCATCAGTTGAAGATTCGTCCAGAAGACGTACCTAAGACATCATTTCGAACTAGGTATGGTTACTATGAGTTTTTGGTTGTACCATTCGGACTAACCAACGCACCGGCCGTGTTCATGGACATCATGAATCGGGTTTTCCATCCATACTTGGACAAATTTGTCTTAGTTTTCATAGACGACATCTTGATATACTCAAATAACAAAAAGGACCATGAGGAACATCTGGGAATTGTCCTAGAGACGTTGAGGACGGAGCGCCTGTATGCCAAGTTCAGCAAGTGTGAATTTTGGCTCAGCGAAGTTATGTTCTTGGGACATATTGTGTCATCGGAAGGGATCAAAGTGGACCCTGAAAAAGTACAAGCAGTGAGAGAATGGAGATCGCCGACTAACCCCAATGAGATAAGGAGTTTCTTGGGATTAGCAGGATACTATCGGAGGTTTATTGAAGAATTTTCCAAAATCGCCAGACCAATGACGCAATTGCTCAGGAAAGGGATAAAGTATTCTTGGACAGAAGAGTGCGAGAAGAGTTTCCAAGAACTTAAGGAAACGTTGACTACTACACCAGTGTTAGCAGTCCCAACAGCCGATAAGGAATACGTGATCTACACGAACGCATCCAAGAACGGACTTGGTTGCGTGCTAATGCAAGAAGGGAAGGTAATAGCATACGCATCACGGCAGTTAAGGCCACATGAACTGAATTACCCAACCCACGATCTGGAATTAGCCGCAGTGGTACATGCACTGAAAATTTGGAGACACCACCTATATGGAGTTAGGTGTGAGATATTCACAGACCACAAAAGCCTGAAGTACTTTTTCGAGCAAAAGGACCTTAACATGAGACAAAGAAGGTGGCTCGAACTAGTAAAGGATTATGACTTCGGTATTAACTTCCACCCGGGTAAGGCCAATGTAGTAGCTGATGCATTGAGCCGTAAGACTCAATCTAGATTAGGATATCTCATCACCCAAAAGAAGGAGCTCATCAAGGAGTTTGGAAAAATGAGCATAGAAGTGGTTGAACCACCAGGGACGATAGCAAATGTTGTTGCAACGATACCCAACTTGAGGAAAATGATAATAGAAGCACAAAGAAAGGATGAGAAAATGGAAAAGCTTCGAGAAGCAATAAGGAAAGGAGACCTCAAGAACTATAGGGAAGCATCGGATAATGCTATCTTCTTTGAGGAAAGAATATGTATACCCCACGATGAGGAGCTTAAAGATAAAATCATGAGTGAAGCTCACGATACCCCTTATACTGCCCACCCAGGCAGCACTAAGATGTACAAAGAATTGAAGAAGTATTTTTGGTGGGAAGGCATGAAACGAGACATATCATCATTTGTAGAAAGATGCCTAGCATGCCAGCAAGTGAAGGCTTTACACCAAAGGTCATATGGAAAGTTGCAACCTTTGGAAATTCCGGAATAGAAGTGGGAACACATTGCAATGGATTTTGTGACTAGTTTGCCCAGAACAAAGAAAGGAAACACTGCAATTTGGGTAATAGTGGATCGGCTCATGAAGTGTGCCCATTTTATACCGATACCGATCACATACGGAGCAGATAAGCTAGCTCAGTTGTATGTCAGGGAGATTGTACGCTTACACGGCATACCCGTATCGATCACTTCAGATCGAGACTCAAAGTTCACATCTAGATTTTGGATGAGCTTAGAGAAGGAGTTAGGCACGAGACTGAATTTTAGCACCGCCTTCCACCCGCAGACAGACGGGCAGTCTGAAAGGACAATTCAGACCCTCGAAGATATGTTGAGGACTGTGGTGTTAGACAGGGGTGGAAGTTGGGAAGCAGTACTGCCTTTGATCGAATTTGCATATAATAACAGTTACCAGGCGACCATCGATATGGCACCATATGAGGCATTGTATGGAAGAAAATGTAGATCACCGCTTTATTGGGATGAAGTGGGTGAAAGGAAAATTTTAGGACCGGATGCGGTTAGTGAGATGATTGAGATAGTTCGCCAGATCCGAGGCCGAATAAAGGAGGCGCAAGATAGACAGAAATCTTACGCTGATGCACGCCGAACCGAGTTACAGTTTGAATTAGGAGACAAGGTCTTCCTAAAAGTATCTCCCTCCAAGGGGATAACTAGGTTTGGTGTCAAAGGAAAGCTTAGGCCCCGGTTTATAGGACCATATGAAATCCTAGAGAGGATAGGTCCAGTAGCCTACAGGTTGGCATTACCGCCAAGCTTTGGAAACGTTCATAATGTCTTCCATGTGTCACAACTTAGGAAATACGTCTTCGATCCAAAGCATGTGATCCACCAAGAAGAGATGATTCTTAGCCCAGATTTAAGCTATGAAGAAAGACCCGAAACCATTCTGGATCGAAAAGTGCAACAACTCATAAATAAGGCAATCACATCAGTGAAAGTATTATGGAGACACCACGGACAAGAAGAAGCTACGTGGGAACTTGAAGACAAGATGACAGAGAAATACCCCGAATTGTTTTAGCTGAGTTTAGCAAATTTCGGGACGAAATTTTGTTAAGAGGGGTAGTTTGTAGTGACCCGCTCTTTTTATGTTATTTAAATAAAGTTTCGCGACTTTAAAATCACATTTTTCAGTAAATGGAATCCAGTTGATAGTTTATGAGAATTCAGCTTATGATCCTGATTTATTTATCAGTGGCAGAGTTATTATTATTTCCAAGTTATAACTGACTTAGCGAAGTCATGTTATTTTCTAATTGACAAACAGATGCAGTTATATTCTATTAGTGCTACTAGAAGTCGTGGAATTATTACAGTTTATCGATTTTGGCAAGCAAGAAAGCAGATACCGAGCAGATACAGAAACACGATGTTTAGAAACTCAAGCCAGTATTTCATTTACAGTTCACGATTACAGCTTAGTTCCCAGCTTGGGGAAATTCGTCTAGTATATTACAAAGGTTGGGACTTACATGGCCCACTTACTACTACTCACTCAAGTTTGAGCACAAAAGTCAAAGAGAGAGAAAGGTAAAAGTAGAGTGTTGGAGCAACAGCCGGCCACCCCCCTTGCACTTCCATCTCATCAGCCATGGGCAAAAGCCCCAGAGAAGTCTTTCAGCCGCCTGCTATGGCTGCCCGGTTCCCTCAAGTCTCTACCTCCAGCCACCCCATGCATGCTCATCTTCCTAGCATACTCAAGTATGCAGCGTCATTTTCTCTATTAATATCAGCCCAGCCAACAAATGCAGTTTTTCACTCTCAACTCATTTCACCCAAAAGAGAATCAAAGAATAGCCCCAGCTCGTTCGGCCGAAGCTCTCAAGGTAAGGCTTGGCTTCAATGACTTCATTTTCTTTGATTAGTTCACCTGCATTAAACGAGAACCATCGTTCATTTCAGTCATCTCCCTAGTTAAAACTATTCAACTTTAGCAAACAGTTCAACAATCAAACAAAACAACTTCAAGGTGAGTTTTACTCTTAAACCGACCACTACTGCCAAAGTCTCCTTCATTCGTTTAAACTTGGCACCTTCAATTCATTTCAGTTATTTCACACTTCACTCAACTCCAGCAACAACCAATCAGTTGAACACATTCGAGGTAATTTGCTAACTCAAGTATTCAATTCAGTTCGCATCCATATTTAACATAATCACAGTTCATCTACCTCAAATAGCCATGGTATGTTTTACGATAGAAAGATTTATATGCTTCACTTCCACTGCACTCCAGAGTAGCAATCACAAGAACTCACACTCTCAGAAACTAGATAAGTGAATGGAATGGAGAGAGAGTTAGACTTAGCTTTAAGGGAGGGAAGGGGCAACTGCCCAAGGCAACTGCCGAACCTCAATTTCCGGAATGGAAGAGGAAGACGGCGAACTCTCATCGTCTCGCCTGCATCAGAATAACAGCAATAATGACCTTGAAAGGAAAGCCAACCGGCGCTCCGAATTAGAATCGCGGTAAAGCCGCCGACTTCCAGAACGCAAGCGGCGATGGGTGCAAACCAGGCACAGGATCTCGCCGGGTTTCGAGCGCAGAAGCAACACTCTGGAATCTCGCCACCACGACCGGCGCTGTCTGACTCGCCGAATTCAGAACAAAGGAGCAGCAACGACGACTTACCAGATGAGACTAGGGCTCGATTTAGGGCTCGCCTTTTTGCCTTGGACGAGTTCAGTAGAAGAACAGGGGAGAAGAGCGCCGGAGTTGTGTGCGCTGGCAGCTGAGTTGCCGGAGGAGGAAGGGCCGATCGATATTGGAGAAGAGACCGAGCGGCCGGCCTTGAGAAAGAGAGAGCGTCGGCCCTTGAGAGAGAGAGAGAGAGAGAGACCGATAGTTTTGAGAGAGAAAGTTTGGGCTTGATGTTTATTTCTTTTGCTTGGGCCTTTCTTTTAAATTTCGAACTGGGCCAGTCTTTTGTCTCTTTTCTGCCTTTTTACTTTAAATACTGTTTTGGGCCTTAATTATTTTAAGGATGGGCCAAATTATTTTAAGAAGTTGGGCTGAAGTATATTTATGATGAACAATTATTCCAAATCCCCACTTATATTTCGTTGGGCCAGTTTAATTCTTCATTTGGGCCGATTTATTTGTTTGTTAAGCTAAGATTAATTCTTTCAAGCCCACATTTAATTAAAATATCATTTGGACACTTCCATCATTTTATTTAGACAACTGCAGTGCTTTAATTCGAGCCATTTGTGATTAATTATCAGGCTATTTTATTGAGCCCTTTAATTAATGAGCTTATTACTATTTCCTTCAAGCCCAAATGATTTAAAGTGAGCTGCCCTTATTTATTTCATTAAAACCCCTTATTTTGTTGAATTAATCGGCTACCTTATTTCTTTGAGCCTATTCATTATTTGAACCTACAATAGGGAGTATGTTCTACTGTTAAGCCCAGCTTTATTCGACCATGATAAACGAGAGTTAGCATCTATTAACAAGGATCAATAGTAGAAATTCCCGACCATCGCTCAGAAGATTAGTTCATGCATACCAGATTCATGCATGGTTAATTATGCATTCTCATTCTGAGAATTTTTCCCAAGTAAGTATCTTATGTATTTTCTCGGAATCAAGGTCAAGGTCGGGATTAGCAGTCAATCAAGAAACCACCGAATCGCAGAGATTGTTATCAGGTGGGTTTATTTTCAGATATATCAAATCAGTTTAATGTTACTTTCAAGCAAGTTATTTCATTACAGAATCTATGAACGGAAAGTTATTTCAGTTATCTCAGTTATTGTCTTGCCATAAAATATTTCATTTAGTATGATATCTATCTGATGAGGCAATGCTAAGTTAAAGTAATCGAATTCGGGTCCTGAGCAGTAGATAGCTATCCTGCCAGGGCTAGTGTACACCAGGGCCGTGAGTCATCTAGCGGGTTGGCCGGTCAGGTGTCCGTGAGAGGTGGCCACCTCTCCGGCACACAAGCTTCAGATATGATAAAATACAAGAGAACTTAGACTGATCAGTCGAACTTTAAGAATCACAAAAGAATTTAGTAAGCTTGGGCTTATTTCACAAAAACTCCCTTGCTGTACTGTTAAGTTGGCATGACAATTTATGTTTTCAATGCAAGTTTCTATAGGCATATGTACCCACTGAGTACTTTTGTACTCAGCCCTGCATGTATTTCTAAATGTGCAGGTTGAGCAGTAGCCGGTGGTGATGAAGTGACGAGCAGGAAATCCCTTTTGTCTGAAGTTATATGTAGTAAAGAACTCTTGAGTACATGTCTTCATACATGTAATCAGAACCTTCTTCCGCTGCGTACTCAAAAGAATTTCATATAATTTTGGCTAAGTCGGAGCTATTCGAACTTACTAATTTGACTAAGTCATCACGACTCCAACTCTGTTGTAAATGTTTCCGTTGTTATTAATGATTAAGTATGTTTCTTCATTGTTTATTATTCATTTGTTCATCCCCTCTCTATCCCGTTTCTTATCTCCAACCCTTGGTCATGGTTTCCCGGCTTAATTATCCTTAATTAAGTCCGGTCGTGACAATTATACACTAGTTAATTACAATAGTACACTATAAAGCACCCCTAATTGTGCACCGTTAAATCTAATTATGTACTCGATATGCATAATAAATCTCAAATTTTTTATTGTTTAGAGATATTTAATATGATAATTTTCTTAATCAAATTCATTAAATCATGTGTAAATACGTACAAGATCTATTTTTCTTTAATTTGTGCATTCTAATCGTGTAGAGCAGTCCAACCTAAACGGAATGAGTAGTGTATCCTGTCTCTCTCTCCTTGTCTTGGCGATCTACGTTCCCCTCGCCCTCGCCCTCGCCCACGGCCACGGCAAACTGCTGAGGGGCCAGTTTTGCTGCACATTCGCCCAAAGCTGCTGCCTCGGGGCGGTGGGAGTTCCAGGAGTGGCGGTGAGCAATAATTGCAGTAATATAAATATGGCAAGCAACACTTAGGACGTGCTAGGACTGCGTTTTTCTAACAGTTGATTTTCAAATTTGAAAGAGAATTATTTATATCAGGCGTGCTAGGACTGCGTTTCATGACTCGTACTAAGTGTTGCTTGCCAGTTCTTAGGAGAAATGGTACGAATAGGTCCATGCGCCCCATTAATCCCAAGTGTTGGCACTCCATAACTTCAGACGAATGAGGCGAATTGGTCCATTTGTAACATTCGTCCCAAGCTTTGCGCAACACCACTTGGACTAACGGTAGAAATAGACCATCAATTCGCCCCAAGTTGTACACTTGGAACGAATGGGGCAAATGGACCAATTCGACTCATTCGTCCCAAGTGTTGGAGCACAAACCTTTGGAGGAATCCACATTTGTTTCATGCTTGCCAACACTTAGGACGATTGGAGCAATTCGAGCAAATAAATAGATAAAAACGGCAGCAATGAACAAAAAAGGATTTGGACTTTCAGATTTTTCTTCAAGATGGAATGATCTGGATCTATGACGTTTGCTTGTAGATGTTTCCTCTTCTTATTCATCCGTAGATCAGGATGATCTGTACCTTATTTTTGTCGAAGTAGTAAATTCATAAATTCATTTTTATTGTGATGCTAATAAATTCATAAAAATGAAAAATTCACTAATTTATATGCAATTAACCCTATTATTTATGATTAAATCATTATGTAATGTTCAAACATGTATTGCGACATATAACCACAAAATCAAAGTCGATCATTAGTAATCCATCCATACATGGCCCAAATGAGTAGTGTTTTTTTTCTCTCTCTCTCTGCTTGTCTTGGCTCTACACGGCCGACTCATGAGGGGCCAGTTTTGCTGCACATCCACCGGAAACTGCACCACTGGGGCGGTGGGAGTTCCGGGAGTGGTGGTGAGCCAGAATTGCAGCAATCCCGTCGTGACCTACGCCACCGGAATCTTCACCATTGATCTTCCTTCGAACATGGCGTGCTCGGTCCTGGTGAAAATCCTGCTCAACGCAACACCGCGAAGTCTTCGTCTGCTCTGCAGAGTATTAATCGATATGGAAACTTCAAGCTGAACACTTTAAGCGGGAATATAACTATAATCTTGGAGATCTGATTAAGAGGGTGCATTGGTTGAGCTTATAAGCCGTTTAGGAGCTTATAAGTTCATTCAAAGTGTTTGGCAAAATAAGCTCCTAATGAGCTTATAATTAAGCTATAAAAATAAGCTCTAAGAGCTTATAAGCTCCCCAAAAAATAAGTTCTTCCACCCCAACTTATTTTCTCATTATCTTATAAGCAACACTTACTTTATAAAAATAACTCAACTATAATTTTTTATTTTCATCATATATCATAATTTCATTTTTTTTTTCGATTTTCTCCCTCTAATAAATTTTTTTCTCTCACTAACTAAAAATTATCTCTTTAGCTTATAAGTTCAATTACCCAAACACTTTGACAACTTATAAGTTATTAAGAAACTACATCTTATAAGCTCTTATAACATATTATAAGCTGCAAGAGCTTATAAAAAGTTATGTCAAACACCCTCTAAATACTTTCCCAGCTCGCATTCAACCTTGTTTCTGACTCCTCCACGATAGAAGTGGCATTCATGTTATTAATTAACCCGTTGTTTGGTGTATGGCGAATGACTCAAGAGCTATTTCTCCAAACCTTTAGTTTAGGTTTGGAGAGGATTACATGTGTTGTTAGTGTGTGTTAACGTGTGTGTTATGCTCACATGTGGTCCAACATTATCGTTTTTTGTTTTGCGTTTTCTTCATCGTTGTTTTGCAGAGAGTATGTATGCAGGGGGAGTTCCTACACTTAGGGGGAGATTTGATGGAGATTGAGTTTTGTAAAGAAAGGCAAAAAGGGGGAGTTTGTTGGAATTAATTTTTAACTCCATAAAACTTTCCTAAACTAATGGTTTTTGTTATATGGTTTTGACTTCTTCACATTTTGGTGTAGGGTTTTAAAAGCTGGAGTCAAAGGTTTGTTGAAGACTCCTACAAAATAGGAAGCTTGAAGATAAGGAAATAGAAGATAGGGTTGAGGGAATTTGTTCCTACAAACGTGGAGACCCCCCAACCACCTCAACACCCGCTTCATCCAACACTTTGAGCACGTTTTTGCAGGTCTTTGAACCAAGTCAAAGTCAGTTCCTACAAGATAGGAAATAGGAAGAAAAGGAAGAGAAGGGGTTGAGGGAGTTAGTTCCTAAAATCATGGATAAACCCTAAACTACCTCAACCTCCACTACTCCACTTCTTGTAGCCACGTTTTCAGCCTTGGAGAGCAAGATTGGAGTTGTCTATAAAAGTTGAGGAAGTCCTCTCAGTCTGCCCAGAGCTTACAGAGAGATTTCAAGCCGTCTAGGGTAATCTATGTACGAGTGTGGTCTATTGTGTTAGGATAAAATTCTGTGTAACACTCGTTGTATTTTGTCGGATTTCGGAGTATAGCTCCTTAATCCAGTTTCTGTTTGTTAGTGAGAGTGTCTAGTGTTCAAATACCTAAAGTCTTGTAAAGGTATTGAACGTGAGTGTTCATTCTCCATTTAGTCATTTTGCCATAAGGCGTTCTTCAAGTTATTTTATAACTTGAAGAAATTTTACCAAAAATTGTGTTCTTTTATTTCCGCTGCAAAGATTTACTCTGTGCTTGTTGGTGTGTTACTTAAACACTGTGTTTCCGTTTGGTTTCGTGTGGAACAACACTTTCATGTGTTATGTGTTTAATTGTTTTTGCTAAAAAGCATTAACAAATATGAGAGAGGACGAGAGTCCAAAGAAAAAAAATGGCTGCCAACCAAAACTTGAGAGTTGAGACCCTTGACCTTTAATTTAGAAAAAAAAAAAAAAAAAAAAAAAAACTCTTTTCATTCCAATTTTTTGTACCCCAAATTCAAAATCCTTGATCCGCCACTGGATAACAAATTGAGTGATTGTGTTACCCTTGCAAATAAGGGTAATGGTTAACTCATTATCCAAATCAAACAATAAGTAATAGATTCAATTCCGACCTCCAAAAAAGCTCAACCAAACATAGGCTTAAAGCTGATGACTTGCATCATTTCTTCATTATCGTAGACTTACCTCAAAACCCCACCTTATTGTCACAATTCTATCATCACGGTTGTATCGTCTCGATTCATTCTATACATTTCTTGATTGACGTCGTTTTGATTGTCTTTCAATTTTTATTTACCACATCAATATCGTGTCAATTTTAATTTTATATAAAAAAAATCACAAAGTTTGAATTTAATCTACCTGTGTTAGTAGCAAAATTCATGTGCGCATCAATGTCTATTAGCAAGAAATGTAGTAAAGAATCGAGACGATCATTCTATTTTTGGCTTTGAGACAACCGTGATCGTCGGAATTTATAAATAAAACCAAAGTTTTATCAAGTTGTCTTCTCACTAATTGTTTCGCCACCCTTTGGGCCATCCTTCTAAGGTTTTTGCCTTTTTTATTCCTATAAAATAAGGTATTTTTTACCTGAAATTCTAGGGGATTGTCGAATTTTTTTTTTCTTTCACCGATGTGAAATTAGGCTCGAATAGAGAAACTATTGCCGGAAAAGAAGATATGACATCAATGCCTTAGCTCGATTTTATTTTATAGACAGCGTTAGTTGTTAAATCGAATTTTAATCTAAACAACAAATTTGTAACAAAATGAAAAAATCGAGAAAGAATATGAGAAGAATTTGAACTTGAAAATGCATTGATTGCGTAGAGAGAAATGGAGAGTTTCTTAATTTTAATAAGAGATAATGAATGACTTGGGATAGTTGAGACATAAGGTCATCCTTATAGCTTACAAACAAAATTAGCTAACATCAAAGCCCATTAACAAGGCATATTGGCCCAAGCTTTGTTAAAATTTATTGGCAAAAATTCAATAAAAAAAATATTACTCCCTGTCTCACGAATCTTGACACGTTTGGTTTCGGTACGGGAATTAAGGAGTTGTAGATTAATGTTTTAAGTATGCATGTAATAAAGTATAAAAATGATAAAGTAGTATTGAAGTGTCCCACATTGGATTGGAGATGGTGGCATGAGCCACTTTATATGGTGAGGCAACCCTCTCCCTTATAAGGCCTTTTAAGATAGGAATGGGCCCAATATCCATTTCTAACATGGCATCAGAGCCAACCCAATCCAATGATGGGCTCCCCAATATCGTTGCCAACAGGTGGCGTTTGGGATAGTCCACGCTGCGCGTGTGGGGGGTGTATTGAAGTGTCCCACATTGGATTGGAGATGGTGGCATGAGCCACTTTATATGGTGAGGCAACCCTGTTGCCAACAGGTGGCGTTTGGGATAGTCCACGCTGCGCGTGTGGGGGGTGTATTGAAGTGTCCCACATTGGATTGGAGATGGTGGCATGAGCCACTTTATATGGTGAGGCAACCCTCTCCCTTATAAGGCCTTTTAAGGAAGGAATAGGCCCAATATCCATTTCTAACAAGTAGGAGAGATAATGTAATAAAGTGATAAAGTAGGAGAGATAATGTAATTAAGACCCCTAGCTTATTTTTGGACTAATTATTAAATGTGTCAAGATTCGCGGGAGGGTACAAAAAGAAATACGTGTCAAGATTTGTGGGACGAGGTGAGTAATAAAGAAAAAAAAGAGTACTTGATTTAAGTCATGCATACATTCAAACGTCCATATTAACATCAATTTGAAACAATTCACAATGTAAACAATCAAAACAATTTAAAGTTCATAAATTTGAAGGTAGAATTAGTTCATATATAAAACCATAATTGGGTTAAAGTTGATATATTTAAATACATTATTATAACTAGATGAACTATTTTCACATTATCAATTATATCCTGAACATTTGAAAATAATTTTTTAAACCTTGAACTATTAATTTTATATCAATTGTACCCTTCATCTATTTTTCATCACCTTTTGAATTTTTAATTAGTAAGGCATATAATAATCACGTCGTTTTATGTAATGTAGGTCAAAAAAGAATAATTCCAACTAAACCTTGGCATCCGCCATCCGGTGAGCCACGTCAAATTTTTGGAGCAAAAAGAAATGGACAAATGGTACAATTGATATATAGTTCAAGGTTTAAAAAATCATTTTCGATAGTTCAAGATATAATTGATAGTGCGAAAATAGTTTAAGGTTTTTTTTTTATCAGAGAAAAAAAGATTTTACAAAAGTGGTACCAGTAGTACTGAAAAAAAAAAAGGATAACAACAAATAAGAGTTCCCAAGAAGAGTAAAAAACAGAATGACAACCCAGCCATAACAAAACTTAATCGGATAACACTGTCGCAGAGAACCATCTCCTAAAATCCGGAGAGGACGTCGGCAAATTAAAGGCCAAACTCCATCCCCATATCCTCGTCTTGATTTCTGCCACCATTCTCTCGATCCCTAGACCAGATCCCTTGACTAAGGGCCCGTTTGATATGGGTTTAAAAGCAGGATAAGTTAAATTAATATGGATTTATGCAGTGTTTGGTATTATGTGCTACTAATATGGTCAACTCCAGGTTTATCCCAAGGCCCTAGCTTATTTTGTGGGATTAACCCACACTAATTATACCACCCTCCCCATGGGAAAATTTAATACCGAGATGTTAAAATCGAAAATTGATACCCTTTTCACGCCAAACGATGCTGTGAGTATACCAATGCCTCCATCTTATTTTCAGATTTGAGGACACGAATGTCTTTTGGTAAAATATGTGAGGATAATTTAGGTATTTGATATGTTAATCCAACCTATTCCAATGGATACCAAACACTTTTTGGGATTAATTACCAATTATATCAAACACCCATATGAGATTAGAAATCATGACTAATCCACACTAAATTATCAGGATAATTTATATCCTGATTAATCCAATACTAAAAACCAAACGGGCCCTAAAGATACAGTCGTTTCGCCTTTTCCAAACACACCAAATAATGCATATCCACACCCCAAGAAGAAATTGAATATCTTTTTTGTTCCCGAGGTTCACAAAGGCATTAAAATGAACTTTTGCCTTATGATGATTTACTGACTGCTTACCAATCCAAAGCAGCCCATCCTTTCAAATTTCTTCAGTTTTGTGATAAGAGAAAAAGAGATGCTCGATTGTCTCTTCTTTCGCCTGGCGAAGGATGCAGAGTTCTACCGACTGCACACCCACCTGCCGATTCCGGAGGTTGTCAATAGTTGGAATTCTCCCTTTTAGGACTTTCCACGCAGTAGCTATATCCTTTGCCGGAGCCAGAGCTTTCCAAATCATGGCCAATCATGGTCTATTGAAACAAAAAAATAGAAATAAAAAAGACCATTATTAGCTGTTAATTTTTGTTAAAAATAATAAAATAAGTAAATACTATTTTAACAATCAAATAATCTGTCGTTATTATTTTCATAAAATAAAATATTATATCAATTATGTTAGCCAATGAAATTATTCAGTTGTGAATTAGTCAATAAAATAAATAAAAATAATATTTAACGATTGATATTTCGATTGTTAAATATAAAAAAAATTAAAATAAAATTATTCTTTGTTAACGATCGAATATTCAGTCATTATATTTTTTTAAAAAACTTATAAAATAATAATTATCGATTAAATTGGATAATTATTTCTCACTCCAAAATTGGATTAATCATCCTACAAAGTAATTGCGTTGAATTCTACACTAAACAAGTATCGTGAATAATTTATAGATTTCGGTAGAATTAATTTATAATTTCAGTAGAATTGGTTTATAGATTCAATGAAATAATTCTAACTATTTTCGCAATAAGGGTTTAATTGGAGCATCGCATTGCTGAGGCAATTCATTGGAGCATGCCATTGAAATAAAGAGAATCTATAAGTCAATGGTTATACTTATATATATCTCCTCAATTATTATCACAACCATACGCTTTCACATTATTGCCAACTGCTATGATAAGATATGTCGTTGACGTCGCCTAAAATATGACCAATTAAGACTGAGTTGCTAGCCATTATGTTAGTATAAATAAGAAGCTAAATTAAGATTCTATCACATTCTTGTCCAAAATTCTCATAATTATACTCTGTTTCCCTTCAACTGATATCGATCATGGCGGCCTACGCAGCCTTGGTTTCTCTAATGCATATCATAGACGACCTCGAGAGCCATCATTCCCCTCCGATTTCTCTCGACAAACAACAAATTCAATCCCTCACTGAAAATGTCATGTTCTTGCAGGAGTTTCTCGAAGCTTATACCTCCTCTGTTTCCGACGAGGCAGATCCCTTTGAGATGCGTATTGCAGATGTAGCTTATGCAGCTGAAGACGCCATCGAATCTCATATCGTGGCCAAGATTCAGCTGAGAAGATCCAGAGAAACCATTTGCAGCCGCTTCCTCAGCTGCTTTCGAGCTGAGGAAGAGATGAAGTTGTTTCGAGATGTGCAAAATGTGATACAAGAAATGGATCAGATCAAGAGTTTGGCGATGCAGAGGAATACAGAGAAGGTGGTGCTCCATGATACGCGGCGTAGCTTCGTCTCTGCTTCTTCTGCCACTGGGAAGAACAGCAGTGGCATGGTGGTGTGGTCCGAGGTTGTCGTGAATGGAATCTTGGAAAGGCTCGTTTCGGACCAACTCGAGCGCCAAGTCATCCCGATCACAGGAATGGGCGGGATAGGTAAGACCACTCTTGCCAAAACTATTTATTCGAAGAAAATTATTGAGCAGCGTTTTGATGTTTGTGCTTGGGCTACTATTTCTCAACAATACAACATATGGGAAATTCTTTGTGAGCTTGTTTCTCAAGCCACTAAAAAAAGCAAGGAACAACTGAGTGAAAAGAGTGAAGATGAACTAGGATTAGAGCTCTACCAATATTTTTCCGGTAGAAGGTTTCTAATTGTGATGGATGATATGTGGAGTATCGATGCATGGGATAGGATACAGCGTTTCTTTCCCGAAAATGAGAATTGTAGTCGGATATTAGTGACGACTAGGCTTTCATACTTGAGTTCCCAATTGAACAACAATTATAGCCTTCAAATGGAATTTTTAGATGAGGTTAGAAGCTGGGAACTCTTCTCAAAAATTGTGTTTGGGGTTGGAAGTTGCCCTCATGAGTTAGAGAAAATTGGAAAGGAAATAGTAGAGAATTGCAGAGGACTTCCTTTATCAATTGTTGTAGTGGCGGGTATTTTGAGAAATAGGGAACACACTCTAGGAGTTTGGGAATCAATTAGGAAGAACTTAGCTTCAGAAGTGAATTTGGAGAATGATAAGCATTGCTTGAAACTGTTGAAAATGAGCTATAGTCATTTGCCAGTTTATTTAAAGCCATGTTTTTTGTATATGGGAGTGTTTGAGGAGGATGATTTGGTTAGAGTCTCAACACTCGTGAAGCTATGGGTTTCTGAGGGATTTTTAAAACCCATGAATGGCAAAAGTTTGGAAACTATTGCCATAGAGTTCTTAAAGGACTTGGTTGATAGAAATCTCATTCTAGTTGGTGAAGTGGGGTCCACAGGAAACATAAAATTAGTCAAAATTCATGATTTGTTGAGGGATTTATGCTTGAACTAGAGCAAGAAAGATGGGTTCTATCATGTGATAGGGCAATCTAGTCCTCGATGCATAAGTAGCCAACGCCGCATTGTTATACCCAGGAACACGCCAAAGACGAAAGTCCTTGACGACTTGCAATCTATGCCACGTGCTCGTTCCATTATCAGTGAATATGGGAGCGTCCCGCGTATTAAGAATTCTGGGTTGCTTAGAACATTACATGCATACAACAAGTTTCGTTATTTAGAAGATGAACGCCACGTGATCAAGTCCCTTCCGTCTCAGTATGTTAACTTGCGCCACCTTGCTGTTAGAGTTGGTAGCATGTCCTCGATCTTTACCTCGTTTACTCGCCTTTGGAATCTGCACATATTGATTGTTTCTTGTCGGAAGGAGTTCACTGCACCTGGTGAGATTTGGAGAATGCCACAACTTAGGCATATTGAAATGAAAGGAATTTTTTATCTTCCAGAACCTACGAGTGATGATGTCGTTATCATGGAGAATCTACTGGTGCTTGAGGGAATATCAAATTTCAAGTGCAGTGAAGAGGTGGTTAAGAGAATTCCCAATATCAAAAAATTGGGGATAAATTATATTTGGAGAGGGGGAATCGAGCAAGATGATTATTATTGTCTGAACAATATCAAAAGTCTGTGTAAATTGGAATCCTTCCACGTATATTGGTTTGGTTTTAGAGCTGCTGCGTATTCGCTCACATTCCCCCAAAGCCTCAAGAAGTTGACTCTTCGGATGAATTATGGCTTTGAATGGGAAAAAATATTGGAAAAGATAGGTTCAATGCCCCTTCTCGAGAAGTTCATGTTGTGGGAGGGATGCTTTGGAACAGGCAAGTGGGAAATGGTTGAAGGCCAATTCCCTTCCCTCAAATACTTGGGATTGCATTGGTGTCCCAGTTTGAAGCATTGGACTGCGGAATCGAACTCCATCTTTCCATGCCTTGAGAAGCTTGGTCTTGTTAATATGGAAGAGTTGAAGGAGATCCCGAGTCAAATTGGAGACATACCGACGCTGAAAAAGATATGGATGAGGGATTGTGGAGAATCTGCTGTGATGTGCGCAAAGGAGATCGTAGAGGAACAAGTGGAATTACAAGGGGAAGATCTTCCATTTCATGTTCAAGTTCAGCTTCGGAGTAAGAACGAAGCACTAGTGCAGAGCTTGGCAGGCCCCAACTTCGAAGTATCTGTATTACCGTATTAGCTAGCTAGGTTTTACCACCATTATCTCTCTTGTTTTTGTGTATTTGCTTATTTTTCTTTAATCCTCTTCCCTCTCACCTCTTATCATCTGTCAACAAAGAGAGAGAGAGAGAGAGAGAGAGAGAGAGAGAGAGATGGTTCTCAATATGTCATCCAATTTTAGGCAGAGAGTGTGGGAAGGTAGAGAAGCAGAATAAAATAAAACAATGCTAACAAACACTACAAGAATATATACTTCACATTACTATAATGTGCAGCGACTAACTAGTGTCGCCCGAGAAGGAGGCTGTGTCTCCAAAATTAAGAAGAGAGATTGAGAGAGAAATGATAGGGTTGGGCTCACTTTTGTCATTCTTAGACTTGGGCATTTTCTTTTATGGTTTTTATTGGGCTTTAGCCCACTAAGACAAGGCTGCTATTTTACTCCTCATCCGTTGTGATTGTGAAAAATTGTAAAGAGGTGTTTGATTTGAATGGTAATATATGATTGATAAAATAATTCAATTTAATTGAATAATTGGCTGCATGTTTCGACCGATGATGAATAGCTTTTGCTATATAGTAATTGCTTAGTTCTATACGATGAGTGAATTTTTAGTAGAAAGTATTCAATATCACTTAAGATCCACTGTACCAAATTTTATGTCCCATGACTCTCAATTTTTTTTTATTTATTTTCTTCCATCATTTCTTTTCTGCAATTATTATTAATTAGTGTTTATTCCACTTGATTAAGGCAAATAATTATTTTTTATCATTTAATTTCATTTTTATTAGTTAAAACATTGGATCTCATCCATTCAACGTAAAAACATGCTTCACTTGAAAAAAAAAATCAAGATGCATAAAAACTAACCATTCACATTAGATGTCAAAAACAATAAGGGAAGAAGTAGTATTGATTATTAGAAAATATGTCCATAAATTTTCATTTCCGAATAAATTTCTACTTCGATGAATCAATACATGCATTCGTGCAAGAACCATTTTTTTATTCTTCAATGTAATTTGAAGCGTTTTTACATGACAAAAATTTTAAAAGTTGGAATAGACATAAACGAAATGTTGAGATAGAATGTGATATTAACCCAAACAATAATATAAAAATATCTTATTGTGAGAACTGTAATTAAGAAATTATTATTGATTTTCTTTGAAAAAAAAAAAAAACAAATAACTTATAAATTAATTGCATTGAACCTATAAAATATCTATACTAAATAAGTAGGGTTAATTTCATGAAAGAATTCTCGGTGTTTAGCAATAAGAATATATTTCTCCACTAAAAATGTTATCTTTCGTAAGAATGAGAATTAATGGATATGAATAAATCAATGAAATCTACGAACAAGACTTTTATAATGCAAAAATAATCATTTAAACTTGGGTTTGAGTCTTAGAGAGGTCGAAAATTTGATCAATTAATTGATGCTGCATCGAGTTGGACTTGATCGTCAACGCGACATGCTATGGTGAGAATCCTTTCGTGGAGTGCAAGCGGGAGGGGTCGCGGTATGTGAACTGGGATTGAATTCATTACACAGAGATTCATCTACTCTTGTCTTGTCGTCTCCACTACATTTGTAATAATCTTCGGCCTTTGCTTATTGTATTAATCTGATATCTATTCTGTCATGGTTAGTTTTTATGCATCTTGATTTTTTCTTTTCCCTAGTGAAGCATGTTTATGTGTTGAATGAGATAAGATTTTTGAATTTGAGACTTCCATTTTCTTCCTCGAGGCAGTGTATTTTAATTTAAATACAAGAATGTGTAGACCCATGTTAAAACAAACGAATAAATAAAGGACTTTGAGGGCTGCGTAAGACCAGTTTTCAGCCAAGAGAAAGAGAGATTAGAGAGATGGGGATGGGCTGTATTTATTAGGCCCCTATTTTTAAGTTGGGCTCAGCTTATATTTAAATGTAAACTTATACATGGGCTGATTTATAAATTGATTCATATCTATAATTTTGAAAATCGACCGTACAATCCATAACCTTTCATTTTCATCTCAAATTTATACGTTGATCGGTTTTTATCCATGTGGACTTGGAAATTCACACGGAGGTGGCCGAAAATGACAGGGTGGCCACCGAAAATGACACGTGTCAATTTTCGACGTCCACGTAGATAAAAACCGAACACTGGACAAATTTGAGATGAAAATGAAAGGTTATGGCCGATTTTCGAAAATAGGTGCAATTCCAAATTCCGGAATACATTATGGATTTAAGGCTATTTACCCCAAAATTAATCATATATTAAAAAATGCAAAAAATTAGTAACACTTCATCTCCATATAGATTTCAGTTTTTATTCATATTGTTGAAAAACATTTTAAGATGATTTTGTCCTTTTTTTATCCACAAACACAATTTCCATAACATTGGGGCGCACATGTTATCAATCCCTCGCATCCTTCGTCACTAGTTTCTGATCCTGATTGGAAGTGGCATTCGCATGTCAAAATATCTGTTAACACCTCTTTAGCGATACATTTTTGTGAGGCACACTCCGCTTCACTCCGACACGGAGGTCCTTCAACAATAGTTCATAATTAAGAAAAGATGGTATATAAATATTCGAATACAACATCAAAAAAATTTATTAAAATTACCATATTCACTGAACATATATCTTAGCTCGTCAAGACAAATGCAAACGCCATCCAAGCATGATGGAGGACCTTTATTGCATCTAATTTTACAGTCCTCACGTGACACGCATTTTGCTAATGACATTTTAGCTGCATTTATCCGAAGAAGAAAAACATCAATTATACAAAACTTAAAACAAGTTGAAGAATATATATTCTCAATAACCTCTATAAAAAAAAGAATATATATTCTCAAGATTGAAGTCTATTTTATATATATAGTGTTAGGATCAATGGAGAATTCTATATTATCCGTTCTGAATAAGTCAATAACTCTATGAGAATCACATCTTTTCGCAAGAACGCAGAACCATGAACAAACACATAAGAGTAATTGGTAAATTAGCCAATACTTTTAGTTGAAATAAATACATGACTTCATGCTTTCAAGTCGTTTAGAATTATAAAATAGAAAACAAATGATACAAAATTTATCTTTAAAGCCTTATATGTTATATGAGTCATCTATAAAAACTACTTACATTTATAAGTCTAATAAAAATTTTAGTTGAATAAAAAAGCAAGCTCAGAACACACTAGAGGAAGAGATGCTGACCATCAACTATCATTAACAAAAAGATGATCGTAAAAATCGACTTTTGAGAAGCCATGTTAAATATTTTGATGATGAATGCTTACACTGAAATTGTATATTGAATAGTCTTTTCTACATATTTATATAGTGTTTCAAATATGAACTCTAAATATTTCATTAATTATTATAGGTAACTGTACCTTCTATAATTTTCGCATTGGCATATAGTATTATTTAATCAAGTATGGTGAATAAAGATCTTGTACAAAACAATACTAATTTCCAAGATACATATTGATTCATTCTATTTATAAACAATTTCTTTGTTTATGTTGTACAGAATCGCTTTAAATTATATTGAAGAAGAAAAAAATAGTTCTTGCACGAATTTAATTATTCGGAAATGAAAATTTAAGGACATATCTTCCAAATAATCAATACTACATTTCCCTTTTGCTTATTTTATTGAGGGAATTTTGAAAATACCCACTTTTCTTTAGTAAAATAAAAAATTAGCCACTAAGATAAACTTAAAAAAATACCCACTCTTATAAAAAATAATTACACTTACCATTTTACCCCTTTAGCCACTACCCTTTAAAAAAAATTGCATTTTACAACCAAGTGGAATTCACAACCATAATTTTAATTCACAACCAGTAAAATTCACAGCCAGAATTTATTTTGGTTGTGAATTCAAGTAGTTGTGAATTTGAGTTTTAATGTTTGAATTCACAACAAAAAACATTAGTTGTGAATTTACAACTAGTGTGGTGTGTCTGCTTGTGGTATAAACTTGAAGGACTAATATGCAATATTAGAACATTAAGTGGGCTGCTAAGCAAGGTTATATCAGAATTAGTTGGAGTTAGTTTTCAGCTGAGTTCAAAGCTGCGCTCTTGTATCTGCTTTCAGAATATGCGTCTAGGTTCATTCTTCTTCTCTCACATATAAATTCCTTACTTTCCCAGCTGTATTGTGTTTTGATTTGTTACAGTTTGTTTAGCAAAATAGAGATAGAAAGAGAATGAAATTGAGCTTCTTATTTGGTGATTTAGATAGCTTACTCTTTCGGTTTTCTTGTTTTGATTTTCCATTACTGTAACTTGTAAATTGTTTGAGTGATCTAGTAGTGAAATTCTTGGTTACTCCGTGGACGTAGATCGAAAGATCGAACCACGTAATTTTGGTGTTCTTGCTCGTTGTTTACTTTGTGTATTTCGCACATTCTCAATCCGACAAACCACAACAAGTGGCGCCGTCTGTGGGAAGGAGGAGATCGACGCAGAATCTGTCGAAGTTACTGGTTTCGATTGGTGAAGATCAGGCGGTGTAATCTTTATAGTTCTTGGTGAAAAAGAGCTATGATGGCAACTGCTAAGTACGATACTGAGAAGTTCACAGGGAAGAATGACTTCTCTTTGTGGAGGCTAAAAATGAGAGCCATTCTTGTCCAACAAGGTCTAGCAGATGCTTTGAAGCCGGAGAAAGCACCCAAAGAGGGAGAGAGCAAGGTGAAACATGAGGAAATGTTGCAGAAGGCACACAGCACGATCATCCTATGCCTAGGTGATAAGGTCCTGAGGGAGGTGTCTAGAGAATCAACTGCAGCAGATGTATGGGCTAAGCTGGAAAGCCTCTACATGACTAAGTCCTTGGCAAACCGACTCTACATGAAGAGAAGGCTCTACTCTTACAAGATTTCAGAGGAGAAGAATATCTTAGATCAACTCGATGAATTCAATAAAGCCATTGACGACTTGGCTGATATTGAGGTGGAATTGGAAGATGAAGATAAAGCAATCTTACTGCTCAATGCTTTACCCAAGTCATTTGACAATATGAGAGATGCCATGTTGTATGGCAGAGAGACTTCCATATCTCTAGAGGAAGTCATGAATGCCCTAAGATCTAAAGAACTACATAAGGCATCTGAGAATAAGCAAGAAGCTGCAAGTGAAAGTCTCAACATCAAAGGAAAATTCAACAAGCAAAAATCCAAGAAGCCATGGAAGGATGGCAAGAAAGCTGGACAGGGGAAGCAGAAGGAAGATGAGGAAAAAGAAACCAGAAAATGCCATTACTGCAAGAAGACAGGGCATATTAAAAAGGATTGCTACAGCTGGAAAAGGAAGCAATCACAGAAGGGTCAATCAGATGCAGCAGACATTGCAGAGCAGTTCCAAGAAGCTGAAGCTTTAAATACTACTTCTACAAAAACTGACACTGATTGGATTCTTGACTCAGGGTGTTCTTTTCATATGTGCCCTGATAAAACTTGGTTTTCTGATTTGCAGATGAAGGAGCTTGGATCTGTGGTCCTAGGGAACAATCAAGTATGTCCTGTAAAGGGCATTGGATCTGTGAAACTAAAGCTACATGATAATTCAGTAAGACTCTTGACAGAAGTGAGGTATATCCCTAGTCTCAAAAGAAACTTAATATCTCTTGGTTCCTTGCAAATGAAGGGATATGAGTTTAAATCTTTTGAGAACTATCTGCATGTATTAAAAGGAACCAAAGTTGTTATGACAGGCATAAGAAAACATACACTATATCATCTTCTTGTTGATACTGTAGTGGGTGAGTCAGAGAACATATCCACTTCTGAAATTGAGCTATGGCATGCTAGATTAGGGCATGTAAGTGAAAAAGGCCTAACTGAACTAAGAAAACAAGGCTTAATCGATTTAGCTCATGAAGTGAAACTTGATAACTGTGAATCTTGTGCTCTTAGTAAAAGTAAAAAGCTCCCTTATCCTGTTGGAAAGCATGTATCTAACATGCCTTTACAATATGTGCATTGTGATCTATGGGGACCCTCTAAAACCACCACTATAGGTGGAGGGTCCTATTTTATCTCATTAATTGATGATTACTCAAGAAAGGTATGGGTGTATGTTTTAAAACATAAATCAGATGCGTTTGATAAATTTGTTGAATGGTGCAGTGAAGTTGAGACAGAGAAAGGATGCAAGCTAAGGTGTCTTAGAACAGACAATGGGCTTGAGTTCACCTCAGAAAAATTCCAAAGCTATTGCAAAGATAGAGGGATTAAGAGACATAAATCAGTCCCAGGTAACCCACAACAGAATGGGGTAGTAGAGAGGATGAATAGGACACTTCTAGAGAGAGTTAGGTGTATGTTATCTAGCTCAGGAATGCCTGCTAAATTTTGGGGTGAGGCTGTCACCACTGCTGCCTATTTGATTAATAGGTGTCCCTCTGCTGCTATTGAGTTCAAAACACCTGAAGAAATGTGGATTGGTAGACCTGTGGATTACTCAAACCTCAGGAGTTTTGGTTGTTTAGCCTATATGCACATTAGGCAAGATAAACTAGAACCTAGAGCCCTTAAGTGTGCTATGCTAGGTTATCCTGTAGGTGTTAAGGGGTATAAGGTGTGGTGTATAGAACCTGGTAAAGGGAAAGCTTTAATAAGTAGGGATGTTGTGTTCAAAGAGAACATTATGCCTTTTAAAGCTCAGCCTATTGTCCAAACCAAGACCTCAAAAGTCTCTGTAGAAACTGATCAGAGCAGTGATCTGCCTGAAGTAGAAGACCAATCTGCTCTTAAAACCCAAATCCCTAGAGTTAAGGTGGAGGTGGAGGATAGTATTCAAGATAATGATGATCTTAGTGAATACCATCTTGCTAGAGATAGGGTAAGAAGAGTCATAAAACCACCTGCTAGGTTCTCTGAAGCAGACCATGTTAGTTTTGCTTTTGCTGTTGCCGAAGAGATAAACTATAGGGAACCTAGGAATTATAAAGAAGCTATCAGTTGTGCAGAGAGTGATAATTGGATTAAAGCTATGGAAGAGGAAATAGAGTCTCTTATGAAAAACAAAACCTGGGTTTTAGTTGAAAAACCAAAGAACAAAAAATGTGTTAGTTGTAAATGGCTTTATAAGAAGAAAATAGAGGTTTATAAGGGATCTGAAACCATTAGATACAAAGCTAGACTGGTAGCTAGGGGTTTTACTCAACAAGAGGGTGTAGATTTTAATGAGATTTTTTCACCCGTAGTAAAACACTGTTCCATAAGGATCCTTCTTGCTCTTGCTGCTCAAATGGATTTAGAATTGCAGCAGATGGATGTAAAGACTGCTTTTCTAAATGGTGAACTAGAGGAAACAATCTATATGTACCAACCTGAGGGGTTTGAGGTCTTAGGCAGTGAGAATCTAGTATGTTTACTTAGAAAATCTCTATATGGATTGAAGCAGAGTCCTAGACAATGGAATAAAAGGTTTGATGAGTTTATGATAAGCATTGGTTTTAAAAGGACTCTCCATGATAGGTGTGTTTATCTTAAGGAGATTAATGAATCTGATATGGTGTATCTATTGCTATATGTAGATGATATGCTTATAGCTGGTAGATCTAGTTCAGAAATTGACAAGGTTAAGAGAGCTTTAGGCTCTGAGTTTGACATGAAAGACTTGGGTAATGCTAGGAGAATCCTAGGCATGGACATAAAAAGAAATAGAGCCCAGAAGAGTCTAATGTTAGTTCAAACTGACTATATCAAGAAAGTCTTAGCTAAGTTTAATATGAATGAGTCTAAGGCTGTTAGCATACCTTTAGCAAACCATATTAAACTGTCTAGTAAACAAAGTCCTAAGACTAATGAGGAGATTAAGGAAATGAGCTGTATTCCTTATGTAAATGTGGTGGGTAGTATAATGTATGCTATGTTATGTACCAGACCAGACCTTGCCCATGTAGTAAGTGTAGTTAGCAGATTCATGGCTAACCCAGGAAAGAATCATTGGCATGCTCTGAAAGGAGTTCTCAGATACCTAAAAGCTACAGCTGACTTAGGAATTATGTTTCAAGGTGGAGCTCATAAGTTTGAGCCTATTTTGTTGGGATTTACTGATTCTGACTATGCAGGTAGTGTGGATACCAGAAAATCTCAGTCTGGTTTTGTTTTCTCCTTATATGGATCAGCTATCAGTTGGAAATCAACATTACAATCTGTGGTTGCTCTTTCAACCACAGAGGCAGAATATATAGCGATCACCGAAGCTGTAAAGGAAGGAATTTGGTTAAGAGGTATGCTGCAGGAATTGGGTATTGAACAAGATTGTGTTACTATTATGTGTGATAGCCAAAGTGCTATACATTTAGTCAAACACCAGGTTTTCCATGAAAGGTCGAAGCATATTGATGTTAGAATGCATTTTGTGAGAGATGTTGTTGAAAAGGGTGCTGTGCAGGTAAAGAAAATTTCGACTGATGAAAATGCTTCTGATATGCTTACAAAAGCTTTATCTCCTGCCAAGTTTAAAAAGTGTTGCATGCTTATTGGTATGAACTCTCTTGAAGAGAGTAATGTTAGTTTTCAGTAATTGTGCTTGTAGTTATTAAAGAGCTGGAGTTTCTACTCTCATCCAGACAAGGTGGAGATTTGTGGTGTGTCTGCTTGTGGTATAAACTTGAAGGACTAATATGCAATATTAGAACATTAAGTGGGCTGCTAAGCAAGGTTATATCAGAATTAGTTGGAGTTAGTTTTCAGCTGAGTTCAAAGCTGCGCTCTTGTATCTGCTTTCAGAATATGCGTCTAGGTTCATTCTTCTTCTCTCACATATAAATTCCTTACTTTCCCAGCTGTATTGTGTTTTGATTTGTTACAGTTTGTTTAGCAAAATAGAGATAGAAAGAGAATGAAATTGAGCTTCTTATTTGGTGATTTAGATAGCTTACTCTTTCGGTTTTCTTGTTTTGATTTTCCATTACTGTAACTTGTAAATTGTTTGAGTGATCTAGTAGTGAAATTCTTGGTTACTCCGTGGACGTAGATCGAAAGATCGAACCACGTAATTTTGGTGTTCTTGCTCGTTGTTTACTTTGTGTATTTCGCACATTCTCAATCCGACAAACCACAACAACTAGCAATAGAATTGGTTGTGAATTTGAGATTCAAAACTCGAATTCACAACTAACACTAGCAATTCTAGAATTCACAACCAAAACAACTAGTTGTGAATTCGAGCTTTAAAACGAATTCATAACCATCATTTATTTTGATTGTAAATTCAAGTAATCGTAAATTTGAATTTTAAAGTTTGAATTCACAACCAATACAAGTAGTTGTGAATTCGAGCTTTTGATTGTAATTCAAGTAATCGTGAATTTGAATTTTAAAGTTTGAATTTTAAAATTTGAATTCACAACCAAAACAACTAGTTGTGAATTCACATTTTTTAAAATTTGAATTCACAACCAAGTATATTGTGAATTTTTAGTTGTGAATACAAGAATATTTAGTTGTGAATTCATATATGTGATTGCGAATTCATAATTCTAGTTGTGAATTTAAGAATATCAAATTGTGAATTCATAGATTTGATCGTAAATTCAAGAGCATTAATTAATTAATTATACATAATGTGTGGCGAGGGAGAGCGTTCCAAAAAACCACATTTCTCTCATTAATTTCATTGAACACCTTACGCGCAACCACCGTACCAAAATGACTTAGGATGCCTTGATTTCTCTCAAGCTCACAACTGCTGCTATACTAGTTGAACTCAAGATACAAAATGTCACTGGTTCCACTAATTAACGGATTAATCAAAATGTCTCCTCTCTTCCTCCTGCTGCGATGCAAGTGAGACGACCTCAACTCAGTCAACAAGAGAAGAGAGAGAGAGAAGAAAAAAGAGAAGAGAGAGAGAAAAGAGGAGAAAGAGAGAGGAGAGTACCGAAAAAAGAAAAAAGAGAAGAGAGAGAGAGAGGAGAGAGGGGCTCTAGTACCGAAAAGAAAAGACAGAGAAGATTGAGAGAGAGAATTTTTTTTGAAAAATTGCAAATATTTAAAAAGGGGTATTTTAGTCTTATTACGTAATAGGTGGGTAAAATTTTATGTTTTTATCTTATAGGCTAAAATTTATTTTTGCTATATAAAAGTGAGTATTTTTATATATTAACTATTTTATTTAACATCTAACTTGAATGGTTAGTTTTTATGCATCGTGATTTTTTTTTCCATTGAAACATATGTATGTTTCCATGTTGAATCGATTGAGATCCACTGTTCCAACAATGGGTGTGAGTATCCTACTAAATTTTTATAAAACATAAATTAATTATAATGTTCTTAGTCATACTAAATTTTTATTAATAAATTGAGAGTAGGTCTTGCATGCGGGTGTGTGCATACGATGCGGATCCACTGACCTGACTCAATATATTGTAAATTTTACTATCTAAACCCAAATGTGTGATATGTTGCAATGGTAATTTTTGTGGTTTATTAATTTACCCAAAAGAGGTAGTGGTTCAATACCCATTTCCTACGTTTTTTTCTTTTCCTTTTTTCCTCTTTTTTTTCCTTGCGTTTTCTTTTCCATTTTTTCTTTCTTTTCCTTTTTTTCTCTTTTTTTCTTGTGTTTTCTTTTTCCTTTTTTTCTCATTCCCCCCCCCTTTCCTATTTTTCTTTTATATATTTATTTATTTCTTAGTTATTTCAAAGTAAATATTGTTATGATCAAAAGTTAATTATCTTTATGAAAAAATGTATTATTTTTAAAACATTACCTTTATTTATATCAACAATTTTCGTGTAAAAGGTAATAATTTTAAAATATTACATTTCTTATATGAATAGTTATTTTTTATTAAGACAATTATTACTTTTAATAAGTATAAAATATATAGTTAGCATAAAAGTATACTTTAATTTATTAATATAAGTATTTATCTTCATTCAATGTAAAGTATTATATTTTCTAAACACTAAACCCTAAACCCTCAACACTACACCCCAAATACTAATAGGAATATTTACTTTTAATAAACATAAGATATACATTTTTTTGAACGTAAACATACTTTTCTTCACATCAATAACTACTTTTACTTACAAAAATATTTATTTAAGCAAATAACTATAACTATAAATTATCATAAAAAAAGTAACAATTATCGTGAACAAATATAATACTTTAGAAACATTACATTGCACCATATCAATAGTTACGTTTTATAACAACAATGATTACTTGATCAAATATACAAAATTATAAGTTCTAACGAGTAAAAATAGTGTTACTTTTATACATATCAATGATAATTTTTTCGTACAATAATAATTATTTGATTAAATAACTAAAGTATAAATTTTTTAAAATAAAAGTAACAATTATTGTGAACAAATGTAATAATATGGAAACGTTACATTTCATTGTATTAATAATCACTTTTTATTACGACAATAATTAATTGGCCAAATAGTTAAAAATAAAAGTACAACTGTACAAGCGAGTGAAAATAACATTACTTTTTTCACATCAATAATTACTTTTATTTACAATGATTATTACTTGAGCAAATAACTAAAAGTACAAGTTCGTATGAATTAAAATAAACATTGTTTTGAAGAAATGTAATGTTTCAAAAATAAGTATATTTCTTCATAATAATTAGAGTGGATTTTTAAAATGGCCACTTTCATATTGTAAAGATAAAAAATGTCCACTAAAATAAAAAACATAAAAAATGTCCACTGTTACCAAAATACCCTTCACATTAAAAATTAAAAAAATGTCCACTTTACATCACCCCTTTAAAAAATCCCGCAATTCACAACCAGTGTGAATAAGTATATTTCTTCATAATAATTAGAGTGGATTTTTAAAATGGCCACTTTCATATTGTAAAGATAAAAAATGTCCACTCAAATAAAAAACATAAAAAATGTCCACTGTTACCAAAATACCCTTCACATTAAAAATTAAAAAAATGTCCACTTTACATCACCCCTTTAAAAAATCCCGCAATTCACAACCAGTGTGAATTCACAACCAAAAAATTTTGGTTGTGAATTCACACTGGTTGTGAACAGTCGAATTCACAACCAGAATTTTTTGTTTGTGAATTCACAACTAGTCGAATTCACAACCAAAATTTAATTCACAACTAGAATTTTTTGGTTGTGAATTCACAACAAACGAATTCACAACCAGATTTATGTTGGTTGTGAATTCACAATCAGTCGAATTCACAACCTGAATTTAATTCACAACTAGAATTTATTTTGGTTGTGAATTCAAGTAGTTGTGAGTTTGAGTTTTTAAAGTTTGAATTCACAATTAAAACTGTAATTTATTTTGATTGTGAATTTATAGATTTGGTTGTAAATTCAAGAATATTAAGTTGTGAATTCATCGAGTTAGTTGTGAATTCAAGAACATTAAGTTGTGAATTCATGGTCCTGGTTGTGAATTCTTAAATCTAGTTGTGAATTCATAAATGTGGTCGTGAATTCAAGAACATTAAATTGTGAATTCATAAATTTGGTTGTGTATTTAATAACATTAAAAAAATAATTATACAGCTCAATCAAATTGGTGTACAACACCAAAATACAACAACTCAATCTACCATCAATTGACTATACATCAGTGAAATAAATTTCCTCTGTTTTTTCACATCTATTTCTCATTCATCAAGCTAAACTAATTCACACATCATCTTCTTCCACAAATTCCCCAATTTCATGCTCTTTTCCCCAATTTCCAGTCCTTGCAATTAAACTAACTTGAAGAAAGTAAAATTGAATTGAGGTTTAGATAAACAAACCATCCCAATTTTGAGTACAAGAGAAAGTAAAATTCTGAATCAAGATGAATACAATTGGTTTCCCCAAAATTCTGAATTCTTGTAGTGCAACATGCCTTCCCCTAAATCTCTCTATCTCGTCTCCTTGTCGTAGCTGCCACACCATCGTCGGCGTCACGCCATCGCCATCGCCGCCGCCGCTGCCTCCCAGCCAATCGCCTCGCCCTCTCCGGACGACGGCGGAATCCGCTCCCAATTCTCGGATCTGAAGCACGAGAAATTGCAGCAGCAGCCACCGCCAAGGTCGAACGGAGGGGGAGGCTTCCAAAGGAGCGTCGAACCAGGGAAGCGGCGCGTCGGACCAGGGAAGGTGGAGCGTCGGACCGGGGGAGGCGGCACGGCGGAGTCAAAGGTGCTGCGCCAGAAGCGCGCCTTCTTCCCCGGCGAGTCAGCACTGGCGGAGCAACGCTGCCGCGTGCGCGGCTCCCTCCGTCTCAGAACAACAGCGTAGCGGTGGTGGTGGGCGGCAACTGTGGAACGACGGTGAGGACGAGAAGGAAAGGAAGAGGGAGAGGGAGAGAGAGAGAATGTGACGTGAATGTGAAGAGAGAGATGAGAGAGAGAGAAAAAAATGAGTGGCCATTTTTTCAAATTTTAAAGTAAGGGGTATTTTTGTCTTTTCAATCAAAAAGTGGACAGTTTTTATTATTTTTATCTTAGTGGACAATTTTTATCTTTACAATATGAAAGTGGATAGTTTTATATATTAACTCTATGTAACACCCCGCATTTTTTTTTTCTTTCCTTATTATAAGTACCTTGTGTTTTAAGAGTACTGAGATATAAAAATAAGCTATTGATGAGATGAGATTTCTAATGGTTGAGCTATTATATTTTCGATGATGGAATTAGAGAATGAAATACTTTGAGGAAATAAAGATGTATAGAGATGATGGTTGAACGAGGATGAAGTTAATGATATCTTTTCTTTTGATAGTATGTTAGCCGAGTTCTGGCCTTGGAGATCTGTTTTGGCCTAGGAGTTTTGCTATGGCTTGCGAGCTCTGCTCGGGATGCGGGCTCTGGAATGCCATAGGTGAGGCCATTCCCTATGGAATGCCATAGGTGAGGCGATTCCTATGGAATGCCATAGGTGAGGCCATTCCCTATGGAATGCCATAGGTGAGGTCATTCCCTATGGAATGCCATTGGTGAGGCGATTCCTATGGAATGCCATAGGTGAGGCCATTCCCTATGGAATGCCATAGGTGAGGCGATACCTATGGAAATGCCAGAGGTGAGGCAATTCCTCTGGAATGCCATAGGTGAGGTCATTCCCTATGGAATGCCATAGGTGAGGCGATTCCTATGGAATGCCATGGAATGCCATAGGTGAGGCCATTCCCTATGGAATGCCATAGGTGAGGCCATTCCCTATGGAATGCCATAGGTGAGGCGATACCTATGGAAATGCCAGAGGTGAGGCAATTCCTCTGGAATGCCATAGGTGAGGTCATTCCCTATGGAATGCCATAGGTGAGGCAATTCCTATGGAAATGCCAGAGGTGAGGCAATTCCTCTGGAATGCCATAGGTGAGGTCATTCCTATGGAATGTCATAGGTGAAGCGATTCCTATGGAATTGCCATAGGTGAAGCCTTTCCTCTGCATTGGTAGAGAAATCACCATTTCTCTGCTCTGGTGCGGAACTAACTTTAGAGAGAGAGAAGTCAAAGCAAGTGGATAAGCATAGTTATCGGATAAGATATTTTATGCAAGTGGATAATTAAGCATGTGTTATTTATCCAATACTTGTTGGCTAAGTAAATGGGGTTATATATATATATATAACACCTTTCTCTTTCATCCCCCATAACAGACGTCCCTTTTCTCTCTCTCCTCTCTCGACTGTCATTACCAACGCCATTGATGAGCTGGTAAAAAGCTTCGTAAGCTACGTGTATCCCATAACCACCGATTAAATCTAGCTAAAAACACTCGTAAATCCATAGAACAAGAGCTCGGGTGAAGGTTCGAGCTAGGAGTCAAGGAAGAGGAGTTATACTTTTTGTTACAGATCATAAGAGTAAGCTTCTAAACACATGAATTTACTTATATCTAAGCTTTATGAGCATGTATATAGATGAGTGAAGCATGAAACCAACTCCTAATTCGAGCTGGTAATTTTCGAAGATCACTAGGGTTGGAAGTCTTATAAAATTTTGTCGTCTTCTAACTTTAAAATGGAGCGTATATGCATGCTATTAAGATGTTATTTATTGGTCTTTGTATGAAAAGCATGATTTGATTTTGAGATATGGTTTATAAAGGTGTTAGGTGGTGTGATGTTGGAGTTGAGTATGAAAATGAGCCTATGAGATTGTAGTTATGATGGTTGATGGATTAAAATGATGATTAGAATTGTTTGATAACGATAATGATGAATTGGTTTGACAAGAAAATAGAGTATGCTTGGATATATGTTTAGGATGGACTAGTTGATGATTTAATTGGCTAGCTTTTAAGCTACTGACTTGATGGTTTTTGAAGGGGTTTTTGATACCCAAAAATCGTGAAAATTTTATGGTAATTATATATAAGTGTTAGGAAAGTTCATGTAAAATTTGAGGTCATTTGAGCATCGTCTGATAACCTTTTAAATTATGAGTCTCCAACTGTAACTGTCTACCGAAAGGGTGGAGGAAACAGATACTAGAATCACTTTTCTAGTAGTTTTTCGTGAGTTTATGGTTTCCAAATTTTTATATGAACAAGATGAACATGTTAGCTAGCTACCCATAAAAGTTTAAGTCTTTTTGACAAGATCTACTATTTTTCTAAAATCAAAACTTTCAGTTGCACAAAACTGTCGAATATGGTAGACTGTAGGAAAATGATTGTATCTCCTAAACCACATAGAGTTTTGCAACCTACTTTTTTTTTAAATGAAACTAGACGTCAAGAGGTTTCAAATGATATGAGTCCCAAACCCAGGAGAGTTCCGAGGTAAAGCAGTTTATTACTTGAAGTTGGGACAGAGTATATGAAGTCAAGTATGGTCTTTCACTAATTACACCTGCCTTGATCTAGTAAATTGCATGTGTTAATGGTGATAACTATACACCTTAGTAATTCATAAAAAGGCTAAAGGAGTATATATGTATGTTAATATATGTATATAGATGTAATACTTTTCCGAGATAAATGTACTTAACCGAATTTGGTTCTCTTGAGAGATTTAACCACATGGTGAAGTTATTAAGCATTATGTGAATTATCATATATATGTTAAAGAATGTGTTATAACCCCACAACTTTAGTATGTGATTGTTAGATGGGTTTGAGTATTTAGGAGTCGTTCCTTAATGGACTGATTAGACTTAAAATTTGGTGATGCATTGGAAATAAAAATGATGAATATTTAGGATTTGTTATAAGAGAGTTTTGTTACGAAGAGTGATTAGTTACAAGGGAGCAAAGGAAGACTAGTACTTAGATAAGAATAGTAAACCTAATGAGGATTTGTCTAATTGACGTTATTTTATTACATGACCGTCTATGCCAACGATGATATCTGAAGATACGAGTCAAGGGCATAAGTAGGATTTCTCTGAAGTACGAGGACTAAAGCTAAGATTTCCAGGTGGGCATTATTTTCTAATACCCCTATTACTGGTTTTCTAAATGATGATTATGATGATGTCTATAAGTTTTTAAGATGATTTGAGATAAATTGATGTTTGAACTAATTAACTTGCCGAGTTTTGATGTCGACGAGCCTGTACGTTACCCTCTACGGATGAAACGATTTCGGGTCCTGCCAAAGGTGGGATTGTGTACACGGAGGTAACCGTGAGCTGTATACCGGGTTGGCCGGTCAGAAATGACTGTGAGCCGACTGTCAGGTCGGCCGGTTACGGTGCTTGAGAAGGAGGCCTACTTCTCAGTACCATGATGATGATGATGAGTTGTAGAAGTGGTACTACATGCTAATTATTTATGACTGCAGTCTATTTTTTTTATGACTTTATGATGCTTATAATTTATCAATTGCTTACACAGGTTCTTTTTAAGTAAAACCCCTGCGTGATGTATAAATGGCAAGTTAAATGTATAGCTCTAAGAGCGAGATTGTTTATTTTCGGCTTATGTCCACTGAGTATTTTATACTCAGCCCTGCATATATTTCTAAATGTGCAGGATGAGCAAGGAGAGAGATTGGGGGATCGCTGGAGGGCTGTTGTTCATAGACGAACCTTTTGAGTACCGTATTTTGCTTCTATACGGTTGTACGAATAGTTGAAGACTATGTTCTTGAAACTTAATTAGGAATGTCACTCTCAGCTATATGTCTTCATACATATAGTCTGATCACGTTTTGCTGTGCTACCCTGAACAATATGAATCGTTGTAAATATTTAGCTGTACTCCCTTTGTGTTCATTGACTAGAACCTTGATACACTTGAATAAATGAAGGCGATAATATTTCTATTAAGTTTGATGATAATTTATTTGTTTTAACTTAATTATTAGTAGCTTCCGCTTAACGAGTCTTTCAGATTCTCTTGTTCAACCCTATCATTTTATTAGTCGTATCGATACCCAATCTACGCTATCACTGGCTAGATGTCGGGCTGCGACAGAGTGGTATCAGAGCAGGTTGTCTGCTCTGAGTTTCATTCTTGATTACGTTCAAACTCCTTAATTGAGTTAAAACTCCACGATTGAGTAAATCTTTTGATCTCATTTACTCATGAGACTAAGTCCTACCTTGAGGATGAGTCTAGCCTACCTTGAATCCTTCGGCTAGAGTGAAAATAAGATTGAGAGTAAGTCTAAAACAACACCTCAGCGCCCCATCTCCTCCGGCTTATCAAGGTAAGAGTTATTTTTGTAAAGCCTTTATGTTGAATATAGATTTTGATGTACTAACGAGATATGTAATGTTTTGATGGATGGAACTGCTTGAGGTGATGGAATATGATGTGAGCCAGTGGTTTTGGAATGAATAGAGAAATATTGAGGCTAGAATAGCCAATGCACCACCATACCAAATGAGATTGAGTATGTCATTGTTTGAGATATATCAAGTAAGTTCTTTATCCTTGATGTGATAGAAGTTAGAATTTTATTTCAGGATGCAGCGACATTTAGAAGAGATGATGTGTCGATGGTTTCGAGATATTAGGCCGCAGGAGGGTGACACGTTGGGTGAGTTTGTAGCACACTACCATAGACGATGGCTAGAGACTACCGCATATGGGATTGATGAAGCAACAGCTATCACCATTTTGATTCCACTGTTACCACCTGGATGGCAGGATTGGGCGGCTTCACTGGTGCCGCAGTGTGTCGTTAGGGATGAGTATGGACGATTCGAGCGTGCAGATTTTAGGGGTTTTGTAGCGACGATTAGTCACCGTTACTTTGTGTTTGATGATCCCCCATCACCGCCATATGATTCACCCCCTACTCCGACAGATCCTTTCCCGATTATACCTGCACCCCCATCTGATGAGGTTCCATATATTCCGAAGCCATTTGTGCCTGATGAGGCCATTGCATTTGAGCCTATTGTCCCGGATTCTGCTGTTCCGGAGTCGGGTATTCTGCAGACTGGATCGCCATATATGGATTTTGACCCATTTCATTACTTGACACTGATACCCTTTCCCAGTGCTGATCTGCCTCCTTGGGAGCCGGCCCCAGCGACAGCGCCATTGTTATTACCTCCTGCAGAGATTATACCACCTATTCCATCTCCGATGCCTTGGACCGAGTATGTGCCTTTTGACCCTTATCCGAGGGTTACTCCTCTACCTGAGCCTGGCACCTTTGAGTTTCAGCTTTACATGCATCCTATTCTATACCCACCATATAGAGATGCACAGGAGGGACCGTCTCGTCCGATTCCGATTGATAGTGATGATGAGGACCCAGACGAGGAGACGCCAGAGATGACAGTGGGGCATGGACAGACCCGACCACTACGGCGTCGGACCACTGCTGATGGAGTAGATGTATGGGAGCCTATTCCGGAGCCACCTGTTTGTTATCCGATGGTAGACACAGATGTTGAGGATGAGACAGAGGATGATGGTGATAGTGAGGAGACTGAGCCTATGGAGGATGAGGAGATTGAGCCCAGTGGGGATATGACAGTAGATGATGCGGGAAGTAGAGTATCAGGAGACGGCTTTGGTGGGACTGGATGGATTTGAGTGAGAGTAGCTACATATGATGATGAGATGTTTATATGTAGATTAATGTATATAGATAGAGATGCATAGTATAGTGAGTATATCAGTGTCATCAGTATTTGACATATATAGATGCATAGTACGTATGACGACCGTTTTGATAAAGCGTCATAGTATGTATTAGGGACTTTTTGCTGTATATATCCCATTTTGTAAAAGTCCTCGTAAGAGGCAATTTTCATATATATATGAGGATGACCCGAGGGTCTTTTATAAATAAGAGTTTTGTTTTATACTTTCATATTATGATGTTAAATACAAAAAGAGGTTTCCACTAAGAGATGTAATGTTATAGAAGTAATATGATGTTGAGTAAGAACCCTAAGATTGGTGAGTTATAAGAACTAGTTTTAAGAGCTGGTGTATGTTTTCTTTTTAAGAATGCCGCCAAGAAGAAGATATAGAAATCAAGAAGAAGAAGAGGAGGAACAAAGAGAACCTACGCCACCACCACCCCCTCCACATCCAGAAAGAAGAATAGAAGAACTCTTTTTGAGGCAAAATCCACCTACCTTTAATGGGTCTGGAGATCCTGCAGAAACTGAAGAATGGATAAGGAGTATGGAGCGAATTTTTAGATTTCTGCGATGTGATGATCACGAGCGTCTTATGTGTATGTCGTATCAGCTTAAAGGGTCAGCGGATTTTTGGTGGGAAGCGAAGCAGAAAACCATGACCCCAGAACAAATGGCTGCTCTAACTTGGGAACAATTTAAGATGGCGCTGTGTGAAAAATATATACCGCGAAGTTATCAAAAGAAGAAGGAAACAGAATTTGTAAATCTGAGGCAGGGAAACAAAACAGTCGCTGAGTACGATCGTCTGTTTTGTGATTTGGCTCGATATGCACCATATCGAGTAGATACGGATGAGAAGATGTCGGAGCTATTTTGCTCTGGATTAAAACAAGAGATACGAGTGGTCTTGGCAAGTCAGAGTGCGCTGTCATATGCTGAAGCTTTAAATCGAGCACTGGACATGGAACTGGCAATGCAGCCAGAAAGGACGAATCAAATCTATGTGCCTCAATCGAATCCGAATCCTCAAAAGGGAAATCAACCATTTTCAGGACAGGGACAGAAAGGAAAGAGGAAATGGGAAGACCGAAGTCAAGAATTTAAAAAGCCGTGGCAGTATCAGAATACACCACCACATTTTCAAAACAGAGATAAGCAACCTTATGCTGGACCTCCGGCAACACCACAAGGACCTCGAGGGATACCACCTTGTCCGAAATGTAACAAGCTACATTTGGGAGAATGCAAGATCGGAACGAACAACTGCTATACCTGTGGAAGGGCTGGACATTTTTCAAATCAATGTCCCAATCGTCAGCAAAGTGGAGGCGGAGGGCGACCAAAACAGTTCCAGCCACAGCTTAGGGCTATGGAAGGACATCTACCGTTACCGCCGCCACAGCGCCAACAACAAGCTTACCGACCACATCAGGCGGGAAGACGACCTCTAGCCCCACAGGCGAATCAGCGACATCACCAGAGAGTGTTTGTCATTGATCAGAAAGCAAAGGATGGGAATCAAGGAAATTTAGCAGGTATGGGTGAGTTAAAAGGAGTACCCATAGTAATATTGTTTGATACTGGAGCTTCGCATTCTTTTATCTCCATTCCGTGTGTGGATACGTTAGAACTGAACGTAGAACTTGCTCCACAACATTTAAGGGTAACCACTCCTATAGGCAGAACTTTTACGGTTTCACGTGTGTGTCCTAACTTAGAATTTAAGTTGGGATCAATCGAGCTTAAGGCTAGAAACCTGAGGGTAATGCCTATGTGGCATTTGGACATCATTTTGGGAATGGATTGGTTAGAGGAAAACCAGGCGATGATACAATGCAAGGAAAGACGAATATCATTTCAACCTCCCGGCCAAGAGTCTACCTCTTTCATTGGCATTGAGAGGAAATGGAAAAAGACGCCAATCATCTCAGCGCTACAAGCCAAAAAGCTTTTGGAAAGGAATGATACAACTGCTTACGTTGTATACTTAAATCAAAACGAGGAATCCAAGGCAAACATCGACGACGTGTCAGTCGTGCGGGAGTACCAAGATGTTTTTCCTGAAGCTTTGCCAGGATTACCGCCCGATCGACAACTCGAGTTTACGATCGACCTTGAGCACGGAGCCGCGCCAATATCAAAAGCACCTTATAGAATGGCACCAGCAGAGTTACAGGAGTTGAAGCTGCAACTGCAAGAATTGTTGGACATGGGTTTCATTCGACCCAGTGTTTCCCCATGGGGAGCACCAGTTCTCTTTGTCAAGAAGAAAGATGGCAGCTTGAGGTTATGCATCGATTATCGTGAGTTGAATAAGGTGACGCTGAAGAACAAGTATCCGTTGCCCCGGATAGATGACCTGTTCGACCAACTATAGGGAGCGAAAACTTTTTCGAAGATTGATTTAAGATCGGGATACCATCAATTGAAAATACGGTCAGAGGATATTCCGAAAATGGCATTTCGTACAAGATATGGACACTATGAGTTTATAGTGATGCCTTTTGGACTAACAAATGCCCCTGCCGTGTTCATGGACCTCATGAACCGTGTTTTCCACGAATACTTAGATAAGTTCGTGGTAGTCTTCATCGATGATATCTTGATTTACTCGAGAAGTAAACAGGAACATGAAGAACATCTAAGGATCGTGTTAGAAAAGTTGCGAACTGAGAAACTTTACGCCAAGTTTAGCAAATGCGAGTTTTGGCTTAAGGAAGTCAATTTTCTGGGCCATATCGTTTCTGCAAGGGGAATTGAGGTAGATCCAACAAAAGTACAAGCTGTACAAGAATGGAGATCACCAACTACGCAGCATGAAATACGCAGTTTTCTAGGGTTAGCAGGTTATTACAGAAGGTTCATTGAGGGCTTTTCAAAAATTGCTAAGCCAATAACACACCTGCTAAAGAAGGATGTCAAGTATGAGTGGACTGACGCATGTGAGCGAAGTTTCCAGGAATTGAAGAAGAGACTCACCACTGCTCCAGTACTAGCTGTTCCAAGGGCAGATAAAGAATACGCCGTCTACACGGATGCATCAAAGAATGGTCTAGGATGTGTACTTATGCAAGATGGAAAAGTGATAGCTTATGCATCACGACAACTTCGACCACACGAGATTAATTATCCGACGCATGATTTAGAATTAGCAGCAGTGGTGCACGCATTGAAGATATGGAGACATCATCTTTATGGAGTACGGTGCGAAATATACACCGATCATAAGAGTCTTAAATATTTCTTCGAGCAAAAGGATCTTAATATGCGACAGAGAAGATGGCTCGAGTTAGTAAAAGACTATGATTGTGGGATAAATTATCACCCTGGAAAGGCTAACGTTGTAGCCGACGCTTTGAGTAGAAGTAATCAAGTAGAATTGGGATTTCTCCTTACCCAAGAAAAGGATTTAATCAAAGAATTTGAGAGGATGAAAATAGAAGTTATATTACCACCACAAACGACAGAGGTCGTATTGGCCGCATTGAGTATTGCACCGGATTTGCGATCAAGGATTATCGCGGCACAGCGAGAAGATGAGAAAATGGAGAAATTGCGTGTGAAGATTCGAACTGAGAAAATGGAAAGTTATCAAGAAGCGGCAGACAATGTCATCTTATACGAAAGAAGATTGTGTGTGCCTGATAAAGATGAGTTGAAGAATGAAATTTTGAGCGAAGCTCATGACACTCCCTACACCGCACACCCAGGAAGCACGAAGATGTACCAAGATCTGAAAACTCGGTTTTGGTGGGAAGGAATGAAGAGAGAGATAGCAGCTTTCGTAGAAAGATGTTTGGCATGTCAACAAGTAAAAGCACTACACCAAAGACCCTATGGCAAACTACACCCATTAGAGATTCCCGAGTGGAAGTGGGATCACATAACTATGGATTTTGTCACTGGGTTGCCAAAGTCGAAAAGAGGTAACACAGCCATTTGGGTAGTTGTTGATAGATTGACTAAGAGTGCCCATTTTGTACCTATCTCGATTACTTATGGATCTGACAAGCTAGCTCAGATCTATGTTCGAGAGATAGTATGACTGCATGGAGTACCGTTGACAATCACATCCGACAGAGATTCCAAATTTACCTCACGATTTTGGATAAGCATGCAGAAGGAGTTGGGTACTAAATTGAATTTTAGTACAGCTTTTCATCCTCAAACAGACGGACAATCTGAAAGGACTATACAAGTTCTGGAAGATATGATCCGAACTGTTGTGCTAGACAAAGGGACCCAATGGGAACAAGTTTTGCCCTTAATTGAGTTTGCTTATAATAATAGTTTCCAGTCAACTATTAACATGGCGCCATATGAAGCCTTGTATGGGAAGAAGTGTAGATCTCCGCTCTATTGGGACGAAGTAGGAGAAAGAAAGGTACTTGGACCTGAAGCAGTAGAAGAAATGATTTCTACTGTGCGACAGATTCGTCAGAGAATCAAGGAGGCCCAAGATCGTCAAAAGTCCTACGCAGATACTAGAAGAACGGAGATTCATTTCGATGTGGGAAATAAAGTTTTTCTGAAAGTTTCCCCATCTCGAGGAGTGCATCGATTCGGTGTGAAGGGAAAGCTCAAACCGAGATACATAGGACCGTATGATATACTAGAGAAAGTAGGCCCTGTTGCTTACAGACTTGCGTTGCCACCACACTTCGCAAACGTCCACGACGTTTTTCATGTATCTCAACTGAGGAAGTACGTGTTTGATCCAAAACACGTCATTCACCAAGAAGAAGTATCCTTGGAACCAGACTTGAGCTATGAGAAGAGGCCAGAAGTTATTCTGGATAGAAAGATACAGCAGTTGCGAAACAAATCAATTGCTTTGGTGAAGATCCAATGGAGACACCATGGCCAAGAAGAAACAACTTGGGAACTTGAGCAGAAGATGAAGGAGAAGTACCCCGAGCTTTTTCCCGAAGGTAAATAACATAAATTTCGGGACGAAATCTTTTTTAAGGGGGGTAGGATGTAACACCCCGCATTTTTTTTTTTCCTTATTATAAGTACCTTGTGTTTTAAGAGTACTGAGATATAAAAATAAGCTATTGATGAGATGAGATTTCTAATGGTTGAGCTATTATATTTTCGATGATGGAATTAGAGAATGAAATACTTTGAGGAAATAAAGATGTATAGAGATGATGGTTGAACGAGGATGAAGTTAATGATATCTTTTCTTTTGATAGTATGTTAGCCGAGTTCTGGCCTTGGAGATCTGTTTTGGCCTAGGAGTTTTGCTATGGCTTGCGAGCTCTGCTCGGGATGCGGGCTCTGGAATGCCATAGGTGAGGCCATTCCCTATAGAATGCCATAGGTGAGGCGATTCCTATGGAATGCCATAGGTGAGGCCATTCCCTATGGAATGCCATAGGTGAGGTCATTCCCTATGGAATGCCATAGGTGAGGCGATTCCTATGGAATGCCATAGGTGAGGCCATTCCCTATGGAATGCCATAGGTGAGGCGATACCTATGGAAATGCCAGAGGTGAGGCAATTCCTCTGGAATGCCATAGGTGAGGTCATTCCCTATGGAATGCCATAGGTGAGGCGATTCCTATGGAATGCCATAGGTGAGGCCATTCCCTATGGAATGCCATAGGTGAGGCGATACCTATGGAAATGCCAGAGGTGAGGCAATTCCTCTGGAATGCCATAGGTGAGGTCATTCCCTATGGAATGCCATAGGTGAGGCAATTCCTATGGAAATGCCAGAGGTGAGGCAATTCCTCTGGAATGCCATAGGTGAGGTCATTCCTATGGAATGTCATAGGTGAAGCGATTCCTATGGAATTGCCATAGGTGAAGCCTTTCCTCTGCATTGGTAGAGAAATCACCATTTCTCTGCTCTGGTGCGGAACTAACTTTAGAGAGAGAGAAGTCAAAGCAAGTGGATAAGCATAGTTATCGGATAAGATATTTTATGCAAGTGGATAATTAAGCATGTGTTATTTATCCAATACTTGTTGGCTAAGTAAATGGGGTTATATATATATATATAACACCTTTCTCTTTCATCCCCCATAACAGACGTCCCTTTTCTCTCTCTCCTCTCTCGACTGTCATTACCAACGCCATTGATGAGCTGGTAAAAAGCTTCGTAAGCTACGTGTATCCCATAACCACCGATTAAATCTAGCTAAAAACACTCGTAAATCCATAGAACAAGAGCTCGGGTGAAGGTTCGAGCTAGGAGTCAAGGAAGAGGAGTTATACTTTTTGTTACAGATCATAAGAGTAAGCTTCTAAACACATGAATTTACTTATATCTAAGCTTTATGAGCATGTATATAGATGAGTGAAGCATGAAACCAACTCCTAATTCGAGCTGGTAATTTTCGAAGATCACTAGGGTTGGAAGTCTTATAAAATTTTGTCGTCTTCTAACTTTAAAATGGAGCGTATATGCATGCTATTAAGATGTTATTTATTGGTCTTTGTATGAAAAGCATGATTTGATTTTGAGATATGGTTTATAAAGGTGTTAGGTGGTGTGATGTTGGAGTTGAGTATGAAAATGAGCCTATGAGATTGTAGTTATGATGGTTGATGGATTAAAATGATGATTAGAATTGTTTGATAACGATAATGATGAATTGGTTTGACAAGAAAATAGAGTATGTTTGGATATATGTTTAGGATGGACTAGTTGATGATTTAATTGGCTAGCTTTTAAGCTACTGACTTGATGGTTTTTGAAGGGGTTTTTGATACCCAAAAATCGTGAAAATTTTATGGTAATTATATATAAGTGTTAGGAAAGTTCATGTAAAATTTGAGGTCATTTGAGCATCGTCTGATAACCTTTTAAATTATGAGTCTCCAACTGCAACTGTCTACCGAAAGGGTGGAGGAAACAGATACTAGAATCACTTTTCTAGTAGTTTTTCGTGAGTTTATGGTTTCCAAATTTTTATATGAACAAGATGAACATGTTATCTAGCTACCCATAAAAGTTTAAGTCTTTTTGACAAGATCTACTATTTTTCTAAAATCAAAACTTTCAGTTGCACAAAACTGTCGAATATGGTAGACTGTAGGAAAATGATCGTATCTCCTAAACCACATAGAGTTTTGCAACCTACTTTTTTTTAAATGAAACTAGACGTCAAGAGGTTTCAAATGATATGAGTCCCAAACCCAGGAGAGTTCCGAGGTAAAGCAGTTTATTACTTGAAGTTGGGACAGAGTATATGAAGTCAAGTATGGTCTTTCACTAATTACACCTGCCTTGATCTAGTAAATTGCATGTGTTAATGGTGATAACTATACACCTTAGTAATTCATAAAAAGGCTAAAGGAGTATATATGTATGTTAATATATGTATATAGATGTAATACTTTTCCGAGATAAATGTACTTAACCGAATTTGGTTCTCTTGAGAGATTTAACCACATGGTGAAGTTATTAAGAATTATGTGAATTATCATATATATGTTAAAGAATGTGTTATAACCCCACAACTTTAGTATGTGATTGTTAGATGGGTTTGAGTATTTAGGAGTCGTTCCTTAATGGACTGATTAGACTTAAAATTTGGTGATGCATTGGAAATAAAAATGATGAATATTTAGGATTTGTTATAAGAGAGTTTTGTTACGAAGAGTGATTAGTTACAAGGGAGCAAAGGAAGACTAGTACTTAGATAAGAATAGTAAACCTAATGAGGATTTGTCTAATTGACGTTATTTTATTACATGACCGTCTATGCCAACGATGATATCTGAAGATACGAGTCAAGGGCATAAGTAGGATTTCTCTGAAGTACGAGGACTAAAGCTAAGATTTCCAGGTGGGCATTATTTTCTAATACCCCTATTACTGGTTTTCTAAATGATGATTATGATGATGTCTATAAGTTTTTAAGATGATTTGAGATAAATTGATGTTTGAACTAATTAACTTGCCGAGTTTTAATGTCGACGAGCCTGTACGTTACCCTCTACGGATGAAACGATTTCGGGTCCTGCCAAAGGTGGGATTGTGTACACGGAGGTAACCGTGAGCTGTATACCGGGTTGGCCGGTCAGAAATGACTGTGAGCCGACTGTCAGGTCGGCCGGTTACGGTGCTTGAGAAGGAGGCCTACTTCTCAGTACCATGATGATGATGATGAGTTGTAGAAGTGGTACTACATGCTAATTATTTATGACTGCAGTCTATTTTTTTTATGACTTTATGATGCTTATAATTTATCAATTGCTTACACAGGTTCTTTTTAAGTAAAACCCCTGCGTGATGTATAAATGGCAAGTTAAATGTATAGCTCTAAGAGCAAGATTGTTTATTTTCGGCTTATGTCCACTGAGTATTTTATACTCAGCCCTGCATATATTTCTAAATGTGCAGGATGAGCAAGGAGAGAGATTGGGGGATCGCTGGAGGGCTGTTGTTCATAGACGAACCTTTTGAGTACCGTATTTTGCTTCTATACGGTTGTACGAATAGTTGAAGACTATGTTCTTGAAACTTAATTAGGAATGTCACTCTCAGCTATATGTCTTCATACATATAGTCTGATCACGTTTTGCTGTGCTACCCTGAACAATATGAATCGTTGTAAATATTTAGCTGTACTCTCTTTGTGTTCATTGACTAGAACCTTGATACACTTGAATAAATGAAGGCGATAATATTTCTATTAAGTTTGATGATAATTTATTTGTTTTAACTTAATTATTAGTAGCTTCCGCTTAACGAGTCTTTCAGATTCTCTTGTTCAACCCTATCATTTTATTAGTCGTATCGATACCCAATCTACGCTATCACTGGCTAGATGTCGGGCTGCGACACTCTAATAATTATTACTTTTTAGCACAACAATAATTATTTTTTATTAGATAATAATTATTTGACCAAGTAATTAAAAGTATAAGTTCTCATAAATAAAAGCAACAATTATCATAAATAATATTTTAATTCTAAAGATAGTTTCAAGACTATAATAAAATCACAACAGTAATGTATTCAATATTAGTTTTTATTATGTCAATAATTACTTTTTGTCATAATAATAATTATTTTGCAATAACGTAAATATAAATAAAATAAAATAAATATGTTAAAAAACATAAACAAAGAAGAAAAAAATTGAAACAGTAAAAAAATGAAATAGAAACATAAAAAGAAATGAACCAAAAAGCATTAAAAATAAAGTGAGAAAAAAAAACGAATATATAAATAAAACTGAAAAAGAAAACAAAAAAAGTAAAAAAACACAAAAAAAAAGAGAAAAAACGCTAAAACAAACAAGAGGAAAAAATAAGTGCCAATTGGGTTTTGAACCAATGACATTCAAGATAAAATACACATGAGGCATAGACCGCTGCACCAAGCATTTCATATTGATTGTAATTGTGAAACAAGTAATACTCCCTTCATCCACAATTTAATGTCCTATTTGCCTTTAAAAATCTGTCAATAATTTAATGCCCTATTCTACTTTTTGTACCCTTTTACTCTTCTTCTTTTCCTATATTTACTATCATTTGCCACTCATAGACCCACCTTAAAATACATTTATCATTTTTATATTCTATAGTTATTACACTTTATTACTAGTGGACCCACTCACAACACCTTTATCACTTTAGTCAACTATCTTTATCACTTTAGTCAACTATCCTTATATTTCATCCATATCATCTTTTTCAGCTTTCTTAGTCTCCGTGCCCACACTCAAATGGGGCATTAAATCATGGACGGAGGGAATATATGATTTAGTTTCGGGTCGGGTCAAGGCAGACCCGACCCGCCCACATACTATGCGGGAGTCCGCATACAAGATTTTTTGATGTATAAATCTTATAACCTTAATTGATCGTTCTAAACATCCAAATCCTGAATTAGTTAGTCTATGGTACGATAAAAATTATTTTAGGCAAATTTTTTTTTTTTTTTCACCATAAACAAAATCACATTTGGTCACTCTGACACTCTAGAATTTAAAACTGACACTCTGACTCTCTGTCTCTCTCTCGCGATCACCGCATACAATTTTTCTTGTTTGCACCAAGTCTTCTTAATTCTTAGAAAGATGTTTCAGACGGAGGGAATAATATATCTGGTAATAATGAGACTACAAATAAGTAAATAACTAATTCCAAATTTGATCGATTACATAAACACATAAGTTTAATATTCTAGTTTAGACTTCTGCGACTAGTTTCAACTTTGACAATATAATTTTAGTAACTAACATGCATTTCTCGCTTAACCAAATCAACACTGTCGCATAAATCCACGTATTCAATCACACAAAGTTCCAGCTTTTCGATTTGCCTGTGTATGAGTTCCCGATTCTTGTAAAAGTTGAATGGCACTCATTTTTGTATACCTTGCTTTTTGTTTCCTAGAAATTTTCTCAATTGTTTGACGCTGACTTTGCTGGAAAAGGAAACTAGATATAAAAAGTTCATTAAAACCACAAACGCCGGTTTGCACACCAATTTAAATCAAGGGTTAATTACTCTTTATGGTCTGATTTTTGCGTCGAGTTGCTAAATGCCTTGATGTTGAATTATATTATACATACTACAATTGTTTTTATTGTTATTGTTGACTATTTTTGAAGGCTTGTGTGTAAATGCAACGCATAATTAAAAGAATTCTTGATTTCCATAAGAAGCATGAGAATGCTAGCATAAAAGACAAGTGAGAAACAATGCTCAATCCAATGCAAGCCGGAGGATTATTACAAATTTAGTGGAGACTAACCAGAGTAGATTAATTGCAAAAAAAATGAAATGGAAGTGGAGGAGTAGAGAAATTGGTGGAGAGTATTTTAGACGCAACCAACATATTAGCCGCGTCTGTGTAATGAACTCCATCCCAGCTCACATAGCGCGATCCCTCCGGGCACACACGCCCCTTAGGCTTGCACTCCACGAAGGGATTCTCGAACCCTGCATCGATCACAATTTATTAATAATCGTTATATATGAATTTATTACAAAATGATGTTATATACTATAAAAACGTTCTAATTAACCATAGGATGTCGCGTTGACGATCAAGTCCAGCTTGATGGAGTAGATGTCGACGTAGACGATGGTGGCGTCGCTCATCTCCGACTGCAGCTCCCGACAGAGACGCTCAAGCTGGGAGTTCAAGGCGGCAGCTGCTTTGTTCCTGTCGGAAACGCAGCCGTACTCGTCGACCACCGTGGATGCATATATGCGGGCTACGTTGGAAGGCAAACAGCCCAACGGCCCCGTGTTGTGCACCCAGAAATTTCTCCCACCCAGCTGGTATAGCTTCTGCATGAAGAAAAGAAACAAATGTTATAGTTAAAGTTATATTATAATGAATTAACAAGAGAGATAATTAATTAATGAATTAACCTGCATAGTATCCCTAATGTTGGAGGCGACTATGGGGACTCTCTTGAGCACTTCTTGGGGAGTTAGGGTATCGCTGTCGAATTGGAGATCGTTTTGGGCGATATCCAACATGAAGAGAGCAGATTTCACCTGCCCTGCATCTGTCCACAACAATTTCAGACCAAGTTATTAGATTAATCCACGAGTTCGACTTATCAATTAAGCATGAACGTGCTTGATTACCAAGAGAGCCACGGCGAATGGACACGTTTTGGAAGCGACTGAATTCGGCAAATTGGTTGCCCAGCGTGAACGCATTTGGAGGGATGCTTATTCCCACGCGGGAGTCGGCGCCGGCCAAGGCGAAGTTGACGCCGTTTGAGAAGTCCGGAGTGAAGAGCTCCAGATATGGGGTCAAGAACTTCGTCTCCAGACTCTCGCCTACACACGCACCATCGTCACATTAATTACACTACGTAGTTAATTATAAATATAACATATAATGATCAGTTGAGGAGGGAGACTCACACAAAAAGTCGAGGATGAGGCGACCATCGCTTACACGGCCGGTTGGCTCGAGCGGCTTCCCTCCAAGAACAGAAGCGCCGCCTGTGTCGCTGTTGGAATCTCCGAAGTTGAATAAAACTGGTTCCTTGCTGCAAGCGGCTGCCGTCGCCGCGGTAGTGCCGAAGCCAAGGAAGAAGAAGCACACGAGAGCAAGGGAGAATTTGCTAGAATGATACATTTTCTTGTTTTTTTTAGCTGGAAAGGATAGGAAGATGCAGAAGGAGAGAATGCGATGGCTTGAAAACATTACTCGCATCTTGTTTAAATAGAGCTAACTATCCAAGTAGAAGAAGAAGCGCTGATGCATGCAAATTAACTTTATTTGCTTAATTCATTTACTATCATTAAATCCGGTCACCAAACTCTTATTGCAACTTTGGGTTAAGAAAGTTTGGTGAAGACAGAGAGATGGGAAAGAAGGTTGTATGGAGAGAGAGAGAGAGAGAAAGAGGATCTGATTGTCTCCATCAAGATTGAATGCATGGAGAGTTTCATATCAATATTACCCATTAGAATCACAAAATGGAAAATGGGAAAACTGAAAAGAAATAAAGTGACTACTATATATGTGATTTGTCAGTTCTAATAAATTTAAAATAGATAAATAGGTAATCAAGATGGCAACGTTGCTTTTCAGCCATCCATCACAGAGAGAGGGGAAACAAGAAACTTAGTATGGGGTGAGAGAGAAAGAGATATCAGATTTAAAATCTAGAGAGAGAGAGAGAGTGGGATGTAGCATTAGATTGATGATGGGAGCCGAGAGGGTGATGAAATGGGTACCAATATTTTTCGTAATTTTGTTTATGGTCAATTTCATCTTGGTAAAAAAATGTGGAGTAGAAGAAAAATGCAATCGGGCCTAAAATAAGTTTTATTCGAACTAAAATTAATAACTTCTTTATGAAATCGTAATAAATTATTCATTTATTAAAAATTAATATAAAATAAAAGGAATCAAAATACTCGATTTAAATTTTGGCCATTGTGCAGCTTTACAGGTCACATGGTTTTGAAATTAATCAATGAACTTTGTCAAAATTTTGCAATTTTCGTTTATGGTAAATATTTGTGAATTGTGAGGCTGTGATTGTGAATGCATGACCACCGAATTTGAATATTAGTAAACTGTGTTTAAATCGATTCTTAATAAAAATCTTTAAATCAATTTCGTTATGTCTAAGTCAAGTAAGGTATATAGTTAGTTGTGGAAGAACTCATAAATATTTGTTAGTGTTATTAGTCTCTAAATACACGAACTTTTTATATTTTCTGAAATTTAACATGACTTTTATTTTTAGCCCACAAATATACGAACTTAGCGTTTTTTTTCTGATTTTTGACATCGACATGAAAAAATTCTATTTATTGTTGAGGTGGAGGCCGGAATACATGACGTGGATTACGAAATATGCACTTGATGAATAGAGTAATTTGATTCATTATTTTGATTAGAGAGTGAATGACATGGTATATCGGCCTTCACGTTAATAATAAATTAGAATTTTTTCTTGTCGATGTCAAAAATCAGAAAAAAAAATGTTAAGTTCATGTATTTGTGGGTTAAAAGTAAAAGTCATGTTAAATTTGAGAAAATATAAAAAGTTCGTGTATTTACGTGCTAATAACCCTATTTGTTATTACATGTTATTAGAGATTCTCATGAGTTCTATCAAAATTCTTGCAATCTGATTACACAAATAGGAAACCAACAAATGGTTTAAATCGCATTCAATGATTATTTCGATTTTTTGGTTAAGTTTTATTTTTATTTTATTTTAGTTGGACAGACCCAAATTATTTTAATCTCTTGACAAAGAATCTACAATTTGAAGAAAACTTGTATATCAGGAAAATTGGTGACTAAAACATAATTTTTATATAAAAAAAATGCATTTAGAAATCCACAAAGCCGAACAGTTAATATAATATGGTAGTATTCTGAAATAAACATTTTACTTCTACGTACAATGGCTCTTAGCATAAAGAGCAATTTGAGCCTTTGGCGTGCAATAACTACTTTTCTTTTTCATACTTATATTTGAAGGAAATTAATGAGATGAGTAGGGATGGCAATCTGGTACGACGGGCATGGATAATGAGTATTCATATTCATATTCGCGAATTAAATGGATAGTGAATTTTAATCACGAAACTATTCATGGATATCAAATGCTATCCAAACCCGCCTTCCACGGATACCCGCTACTCGTCAGGTATCCGTCAACCCGCTATCCATCGGTATCCGCCACCCGCTATCCGTCGGATACCCGCCACCCGCTATCCATCGGATATCCGCGAAACAAAATTTCAATATAAATTTATAACAAATTCAATACAAAAAAAAAAAAAAAATCCAACACAAATAACATAGTTCAAATTCACATCTTTCATCTATGTTGAAATCCACACATAACAAAGTTTAAATTCAAATTCATCAAATTTAGTGTTTGGGCCTTGTTTTATAAATAATATGGTGGCCCATATCTAATATGTATATCTAAAGCCCATATTTTAATGATATTTTATGGGTATTTCATGGGTAATTGACAGGTATTTTCGCGAATATTTTTTGCGGGTAAACGGGTTTCGCGTGTATCGTGAATAGTAAGTATCCAAATTCATATCCACGAACTAAATGAATAATGAATTGCAACCACAAAATTATCCGTGTATATCAAATGCATCTCAAATCCACACTACTAGGATCGAATTTTTGCGGATATCCGTTACCCGCGGGTAAATTGCCATCTCTAGAGATGAGCAAGCTAGGAATCAATTTAGTTAACAACAGTTCATTAATCATTTGCATAATATAGTAACAAGATTAAATCCATAAAAAAATAAACGTATAAATGTAGAGTTGGCCATAGTAAATGCTACATGTATACGTTTATGGTGACAAGGACATTAATGCTATTTATGCTATATCGAGATCTATAAATTTTCAATTTAATGTCACGATCAGATTTATGGATTCACAGCTTAATATTATTGAATTCACAATCAGATCTATGAATTCACAACTAAAATTGAAATTCACAATTGAATCGTTAGTGTTGGTTGTGAATTCGAGTTTTAAAGCTCAAATTCATAACTAGTTGTTGTGATTATAAATTCAAGTTTTAAAATTAGAATTCACAACCAATTTGATGAATTCACACTGAATTACTAGTGTTAATTGTGAATTTGAGTTTTAAATCTCGAATTCACAACCAACTCTATTGCTAGTTGTGAATTCATAGATCTGATTGTGAATTCACAACCAACTCTATTGTTATTGTTGACTATTTTTGAAGACTTGTGTGTAAATTCAACGCATAATTAAAAATATTCTGAGTTCGAGGGTTTTTTAGGACAGTAACTTAGATTGATTTGGAAATTAGGACAATAACTTTCAGACTTGTAAAATTAGGACATTAATTTTTTTTAAGAGTAAAATAGGACACTAATTAATAAGTGTTGCATCCGCAGGACATTTTTCGGCCAATTATTGGCCGAGAAATGTCCTATTTTTACGACACTTATTAATTAGTGTCCTATTTTTACTCAAAAAAAAATTAGTGTCCTATTTTTACAAATCCAAAAGTTTTTGTCCTAATTTCCAAATCAACATAAGTTATTGTCCTAAAAAATCCCCTGACTCATTATTGATTTTCCATATGAAGCGTGACTCAATCCAATGCAAGCCGGAGGATTATTACAAATTTAGTGGAGACTAACCAGAGTAGATTAATTGCAAAAAAAAATGAAATGGAAGTGGAGGAGTAGAGAAATTGGTGGAGAGTATTTTAGACGCAACCAACATATTAGCCGCGTCTGTGTAATGAAATCCATCCCAGTTCACATAGCGCGATCCCTCCGGGCACACACTCTGCCCCTTACGCTTGCACTCCACGAAGGGATTCTCGAACCCTGCATCGATCACAATTAATTAATAATCGTTATATATGAATTAATTACAAAATGATAATTAACCATAGGATGTCGCGTTGACGATCAAGTCCAGCTTGATGGAGTAGACGTCGACGTAGACGATGGTGGCATCGCTCATCTCCGACTGCAGCTCCCGACAGAGACGCGCAAGCTGGGAGTTGAAGGCGGCAGCTGCTTTGTTCCTGTCGGAAACGCAGCCGTAGTCGTCCACCACCGTGGATGCATTTATGCGGGCTACGATGGCAGGCAAACAGCCCAACGGCCCCGTGTTGTGCACCCAGAAATTTCTCCCACCCAGCTGGTATAGCTTCTGCATGAAGAAAAGAGAAAAATATTAGGTTATAGTTAAAGTTATATTAATTAGCAAGAGAGATTATTTAATGAGTTAACCTGCATAGCCTCCCCAATGTTGGAGACGATTCTGGGGACTCTTTCGAGCACTTGTTGGGGAGTTAGGGCATTGCTGTCGTAATAGATATCGTTTTGGCCGATATCCAACATGAAGAGAGCAGATTTCACCTGCCCTGCATCTGTCCACAACAATTTCAAACCCAAGTAGTTATTACATTAATCCATGAGTTCACCTTAATTATCAATTAATTAAGCATGAACGGCCTGCTTGATTACCAAGAGAGCCGCGGCGAATGGAGACGTTTCGAAACCGACTGAATTCGGCGATTTCGTTCCCCAGCGTGTACGCAACTGGATTGTGGCTGAGGCTGGCACTTGCTAGGCGAGAGTCGGCACTGCCCAAGGCGAAGTTGACGCCGTTTGAGAAGTCCGGAGTGAAGAGCTCCAGATACGGGGTCAAGAACTTGGTCTCCAGACTCTCGCCTACACACGCACCATCGTCACAATTAGTTATAAATATAACATGTACTGAGTTGAGGAGGGAAACTCACATAAAAAGTCGAGGATGAGGCGACCATCGCTTGCACGGCTGGTTGGCTCGTGAAAGAATGTTCGCCCCTCCGGGAACTCGAGCTCCACCCCTGCAAGAACGGAAGTGCCACCGGTGTCGCTGTTGGAGTCTCCGAAGTTGAATATTAGTGGTTTGTTGCTGCAAGCGGCCGCCGTCGCCGTGGTAGTGCCGAAGCCAAGGAAAAAGAAGCACACGAGAGGAAGGGAGAATTTGCTAGAATGATACATTTTCTTGTTTTTTCAGCTGAAAAGGATAGATGCTAAAGGAGAGAATGCGATGGCTTAAAAACATTACTCACATCTTGTTTAAAAAGCACTACAAGCCAAAAAATTTTACTTTATTATTTTATTTTATGGCACTTATGGCACTAATAGTGTCATAAGTGCCAACGAAAATCCAAAATAAAATAAAGTAAAATGGTCTTTTTAGCACTTATGGCACTATTAGTGCTATAAGTGCCAAACATGCAGAACAAATATAGAAACAACAGCATCATCTAAACCCTAAATGGAACATTTAAACCCTAAATGGATAATCTAAACCCTAAATGGAACATCTAAACCCTAAATGGATAATCTAAACCCTAAATGGAATATCTAAACCCTAGGGGAAGTGTTTAAAAAGTTCTTTTTGACTTGAGGGTGGGTGGGGGGGGGTGGGGGGTAGGGTCGGGGGTCAGGGGGTAGGCAGGGCAGTGGGAGTAAAAAAAAAATTTATTGGCTTGGGGTGGGTGGGGGGGTGGGTGGGGTCGGGGGTCTGGGGGTAGACAAGGCAGAGGAAGTAAAAAAAAAATTGGCTTGGGGGTGGGTGGTGGGGGGGGTGGGTGGGGTCGGGGGTCTGGGGGGTAGACAAGCAGGGGAAGTAAAAAAAAAAAAAATTTGGCTTGGGGGGGTGGGTGGGGTCGGGGGTCTGGGGGTAGACAAGCAGGGGAAGTAAAAAAAAAAAAAAAATTGGCTTGGGGGGGTGGGGGTGGGTGGGTGGGGGGGGGTGGGTGGAGTCGGGGGTCTAGAGGGTAGACAAGGCATGGGTTAATCCCTAAATCTGGATCCGGGTCAAAGGAAGTTGTTGGATCTATTGGGTTAAAGGGTAGATTAGGTAGAACACATAAAAAATGGCCAAATATTGATATTTTAAATTTTGTGGACAAAATTTAAGTTTCAATCACCAATAGGGCCATCCGGCCCTATTGTTTCTTTAAAATATGTAGCAGAAAATTTATTTGTAACATTTATTATATGGCGGTAATTCTTTTTTAAGTTTTATTTTATTTAATGAAGTTTATTTTTATATTTGGTGTGCACCTCTATTAATTTTTTTAAACCACACATAATATATGTGTGGATAATAATTTTTATATTTATATTTTGATAAATTAAAGTAAATTTAATTTTATTTTTATATATTAGTGCCAACTAATCAATTGATTTCTCTACAATTATACAATAAAATAAAAATTAAATAGTCTTTAACATTAAAATAGGCATAAAAAAACAAGAATGAATATGTTAAAAAAAAACGCAAGAATTAAAATAGGCATAAAAATTAAATATATATACTAGTCTTTAACATTAAAATCGAACTCAATAAAGAATAGGATCGTTTAAACTCTCAACAACTAAAAGATAAGAAAATATTAACAAACTAATCAATGTCATTAGAACTACATCTATTGTAATTTTTAGCCCATTCAAAACAACTTTATCAGCTTTCTTAGTATCCGTGCCGGCACCCAAATGAGGAACTTTTTCGTGGACGGAGGGAGTTTTTTTAGGATAAATATCAGTTTTTGGCCCATCGTTTGGACGTTTTCTCAAAAATATCCTATCCTAGGCATATTTACAAAACTATACCTATCGTTTCATTTTTTTCTTATTTATGGCCCACAAAAATAATCCGGTGACCGGATTTTGACGTGTCTGGCCAAACGCCATGTTAACATACACGTGTAATTAAAAAAAAAGAAAAAAAACTAATTCCAATCACTACACCTGCCCTTGCCGGATCCCCACCGCTACCGCTGCCGGATATCCCCCTTGCCAGATGTACCCCTGCCAGATATCCCCCATCGCTGCCCCTGCCACCATCGGATCCCCTCATCTGCCCCCTTCAAATCTACTTCAACACCCCCAAAAACTTCCAAAAAAACTCTAAAGATGATGAAGACGATGACTTCCATGGGGATGAGGGGAATTGGGCAGAAAACACTCAAACTCGATGTGTACTAATTAAACGACGACGTACGCATCCACGGCGCCTCATCCACCATTTTCATACCACCTTCAAACCACCACCCGACCTCCATCACAGTAAAGCCCCACCCCCGAAAATACGACATCGCCGCCATGACCACCGTCTCTGCTTTCCAAATCAAGGCAGCTGACAAACTCCCTCGTCGCACCCAAACCCTCGTCGCCCCGGGCATCCTCTTCTCCATCGGCGCACACGCCGAAAACCACTTCCACAGCATCACCGACGTGCTCGTCCCGCTCTTCGCTGGGAATGATCGTTGGCCTCCCCGTTCTCCACCTTCTCCGCTTGAAACTTCACGAAGCTTCTACGCAGCGCCTACTCCTTGGAGAGGAGTCCGCGTCGGCGCGCGGCCACCACCGGCCTCGGACGCTCCTTATTTCCAAATCTAGATCGCCGCGGTTGACCAACGAGGTCGAGGTGGTTGGCCTCGCTCGAAGCGTAGGATTCGAGTGTGTGGCACAAGATTTGAGAGGGGAAGGGGAAGAGGAGAGGGGAAGAGGCGGCGGAGGAGATGGGAGAGGGAAAGGGGTGACAGAGGAGATGAAGAAAACGTTTTCTTTTCTTCAACACTGGAGATGTGATTTTGACTTAGTGGATTTTCATTAGTTTTTTTTTTTTATTTAATTACACGTGTATGCCAACATGGCGTTTGGTTGGACACGTCAAAATCCGGTCGCTGGATTATTTTTGTGGGCCACAAATAAAAAAAAAATGAAACGATGGGTATTGTTTTGTAAATATGTTTAGGATGAGATATTTTTGAGAAAACGCTCAAACGATGAGCCAAAAACTGATATTTATCCTTTTTTATTGTATCTTTCAATTTTATTAATCCAATTATTAATATTAAGTTAATTCAGCTCAGATTCTGAATTAGATGTTTTCGCGTGAGACGGCCGCGATTCATTTACTGGACAATCGATGATTGATTTTCCAGATTAATAACTGACTTAACAAAGTCAAATTATTATTTTTATATTAAACGGTTACACATATATATATTTCCATTATTTTCTTGAAGTCGTTATTTATTTCCGACTTATAGAACGAATTAAATTAGATGTTGCAGAGATTTTTATAATGAGGCATCGCTATATAGCAGACCCGAAGATAGAATTTACACATACAGATTTACCAAGTCAGAAGGATTTTATTTATCAAATCACACTTTACAACTTTCTACTTCTACAACCTACCTATTACACTAGGGGTGAGCATTCGGATTTCGGATCGGATTTTTGCCTGATCCGATTCGAAAATTCGAAATTTTCCTAAAATTCAATCTGATTCAAACCGTATTATCCGAAAATCCGAAAAATTTAGGATAAAATCCAATCCAAATCGAAAAATCCGAAATGTGAAACAAAAAATTCAAAATGTTATCAAAAATCTAAAAACCGAAAAAATCCGATAAATCCGAAATAAATGTCAACCTAACCTATTAGATAATTACAATCAAATTAATGTCATAATTAACAAGCCATTAATTATAATCAACCAAAATGAGAGTATAGGGTTAGAATTTAGAAATATTTAACTATTTAAAAACTAATAATTATATATATTTATTTATAATATTATAATATTAATTATATTATAACTATAATTCGGATTTTAGATTTTTTCGGATTTTTAAAGTGTCAATCCGATCCGATCCGAAAATCCGGAAAATCCGAACCAAATTTTAAATTTCCGTTTGGTTCAGATCGAATATTCGGATTTCGGATATTTTGCTCACCCCTATATTACACCATCAGCTAGGCATTGCTATATAGCAGACCTGAAGTTAGAATTTACAGATACAGATTTACCAAGTCAGAAGGATTTTATTTATCACATCAGACTTTACAACTTTCTACTTCTACAACCTAACTATTACATCATCAGCTAGCAATAAGGAAGAAAAAGAAAGCAATGGAAGAAAAGAAACGTGTGCCTATGCACTAGGGCACTCCATACGGTACCAGCCATGCCAATGGTACACCTAGGAGGTCTTTCAGCCACCCTATGGCAGCCCTATCTCTTTAGCCAACCACCACCTCCGATATCCTTTACCATTTCAGCCAACAAACTCCCTTCACTCATTTCCTTGGACACTAGAAACCAGAAATGAGAGAGAGAGAGAGAAAGAGAGTTGATTTGCTGTTGCCTGCACTTCTTCAAGAGGTAAGCCTTGTCTTAATTCCTCCACTACCATTCTTGTTCACCTGTATTTATTAAGGGATTGTTTTCAGTAAATATCCACTGGATTAAATCCAACAACAACAACGAGCAACACTAAACCCTCACAAGGTATATACTAAGCTCTCTTATTTCGAATCCAGTTTGCATATCATCCAGCAAGTATGTTATTTTCTAAAGAATTCAGAATAAGCATAAATGACATAGTCATTTTCCCCATATAGAAACAACAGACTTCACTAACACAAGATCATAGAAAAACAAGAGCTCACTAGACTCATGAACAATAGCTTTAGAAATCTCTTTCCCTTCCACGAGAATCATGAAATCCATAAGGTGTGAAGATGATTCATATTGCATAATAATCATAGCGTTTGAATTGACTTAGCATTTTTGGGGAAAGGGGAGAGGTACTTTGCTGTACCTGTTTCTGTAAACCGGGAGAGGGGTGACTTCCTGTTCCGTCAAACCGAGGGGAAGCAACGATGGTGAAGCTTTTACTGTCTCGCCCGAAGTCGAGTAAGGCAGCGGCCTTTCGCGATAACAGGTCGACTCTCCATAGCTCGGAAGAGCAACAGCGGCGGTTCGCGGTGCCTTCACCCAGCACCGACAGCGACGGAAGGAGCCGACCTCGTCGGACCTCAGAACGGCGACAGAAGCGGCCCCGCTCGCCGGTTGCTCGGTGACGGCGATTTCTGATTTGGGAAATTAGGGCTCACCTCCTTTCTGCCTCGCATCTATTAAGTGAGAGGAGAGACGCCAGTTTTCAGGAGACGGCACAAGCCGAAGAACGGCGTCGACTCCGCCGGAATTTCTGAAGCGTGATCGAGCCCAGGCAGTGGCGGCGATGTCGCCTGAGCCGAAGGAACCTAGGGCTCGATTGGGTTGCTTCGTCGAGACTGAGGAAGGTGAAGACGGCGAGAGAAGAGGACAGACGATGGGTCGGACTTCAGAAGGCGGCGATGTCGCCGGATTTTCAGAGCCGAGGTGACAGCGGCGACTCCAGAAAAGAGCTAGGGCTCAATTTGTAAAATGTGGAGGGGAAATCGCAGAGGAGAAACAGAGAGAGAGGGGTGGAGTCAGGGGCGAAAGCAGAGCCGACGAAGGCAGGCGACGACTTGCCGGAGAAGGTCACCCGCGGCGGTAGTTTTCAGGTGAGAGGAGAAGGCTGCGTGTGCAGCCGTGAATGTGAGAAAGAGAGATGGGAGATGGGTTGTTAGATTGGACCTAAGAGTTATTTGAGGAGTGGGCCGAAATCATGGTAATTTGGGCTTCTTTTTTGGGCTAAGGAGTTCTTATATGGATTAGCAATGGGCTAGCATTATTTAATGGGATTATAGCCAAAAAATACACGAACTTTGATAAAAGTTGTAATTTTCACCCGAACTTTTAAATTGGCCAAAATATACGTGAACTTATATTTTTTGTTGTAAATTTCACCTCGACGGAGTTCAATCATTGCAAGTTCAGGTGAAATTTACAACAAAAAATATAAGTTCAGGTATATTTTGGCTAATTTGAAAGTTCAGGTGAAAATTGTAATTTTTATCAAAGTTCGTGTATTTTTTGGCTATAATCCCTTATTTAATTATTTGGGCCCAGACTGATGGGCTGAAAATGCTAGACTTCTTTTAATAATTTGGACTGCTTTTACTACTCCTATTATTTATTGAGCCCAAGTAGAGATTAATTCTAGATGAACTAGACTCAGTTATTTTTAATTACTGATAAATTGATACGATGTTATTAATTAGTAAGCGGGCTAGAATATCCTAAGAAGGGTGGATTAATTAAGATTAATAATCTGATATCATAAGACGAGCTTTAATCCAATAGTTAGATTAATAATTAAAGGAATATGAGTCATGCATATTATTTTACGCATTCTCATTTATTTGAGAATTTTCATCGAGCTAAGGTTTGACCTTATGTTCTCGCATTAAAGGTTAAGCGCAAGAGTAAGAGCTAGTCAAGGGGTTACTGAACTGTAGCAAAGCTTTGCTATCAGGTATGTTTACTTTCATATATATCAAATGATTTAAAAGTTACATTTAAGCAAGTTATTTCGTTCCAAATTATATGAACTGAAAATTATTTCAACTATTATCTTGCCATAAATATTTCAATTATAGTATGATATCTATCTGCTTTGGCTTTGCCAATGATGCAATCAAATTCGGGTCCTGCAGTTGATAGCTATTCTGCCAGGGCTAGTGTACACCAGTGTTCGTGAGTCATCAAGCGAGTTGGCCGGTCAAGTGTCCGTTGAGAGGTGGCCACCCCTCCGACACACAATTTCAGATATGATAGATTACAAAAGAACTTAGACTGTAGTAGAACTTTAAGAATATTCACAAATGAATTTAATAAACTTGGGCCTTTTAGCTAAAACTCTCTTGCTGAACTGTTTATGATAGCATGACAATTTATAGTTTTTATGCAAGTATGTATATATTTAGGCATACATGCCCCTGCATATATTTCTAAATGTGCAGGTTGAGTAGTGGCTGATGAAGATGAAGTGACGAGCTGAGCTTTTGTCATAAGTTAGAACATCTTGGATGCATGGTAATATCAGTAGCATGAAATGCACACACTTGGTCATTAGCTATAATCATCTTTGGAAACATTTGTTCGTTGGTAGCATGCCTATTTTGTTGGTCTTCTCCTAACTTTATTCTTTTTTAGTCAGATGCAGAGTGTTGATGAGCTAGCTTACCAGATGTTTGACTGATAAAAAAGGCAAAGAGAATGGTAGAGATCTGGCTAGTTCCAAATTATTGATCAGAGATTTAGTCATTTGGTTTTCGGGTTTGACAGGTTGGTTTGTAAGTTGTGTCAACTCTTTCGTTTCTCTTTTCTTGTTAGGTCACAGGGGACAGATTTGTAGTTTCTATTTGTGATTGTAAGGCATGTGCTGAAGGCTCGACGACTAACTCATTGCTATTGGGTGTTTCACGAGTTATAACTACTTTGATGATTGACTATATATCTGAGAGGTAAAAGAGGGTTGAATGAAGTATCTTTCAGAATCAAATTTTAAATTTTGATTTGTTTCGAATAGAATATTCAGATATCGAGTATCTTTTCCCACCCCTAATAGTGATTGAGTCGGTGATATTAAAAGTCGAAAGAGTACTTTCGGATTCATATTTTTTTATAGAAAATTCGCCGTTTACTTGGAATTCAAAGAAATAATATATTATGACTGTCAACATGTGAAGCGGAGTTTATTGCAGCTACCTCTTGTGTATATATGTTATGCTATGTGGTTAAGAAATTTGTTCCAAGAACTCAACTTGCCATAAGAAGGTTCAACGGATATACATTGATAATAAGTCCGTCGTAACATTGGCCAAGAATTAACTGTTCCTTGATAGAAGCAAATATATTCATACAACTATCATTTTATTTCAGATCTCATATCCAATAAAGAAGTGAAACTTAATTATGTGAAGACTCATGATCAAGTTGTTGATATTTTCACAAAGTCATTGAAATTTGAAAATTTTCGAAGATTGAGAAAATTGCTTGACGCGACGAAAGAAATTTCAAATTAAGGAGGTGTATTGAAATAATGTATTTAAAATTTTATTTTTATGTAATACATTAATGATGTATGAATTATTAACTAGAATAAATGTTGTGTTATTAAGGCAACTTGAAGATTAGGCAACAAAATATCAAAAAAATTATTAAGGCAACTTTTTTATTGCTCCAAATATATCAAAATAAAATAAATACTTCTTGGACCTCTTTTTTCACTAAAAAAAGTGGGCTCACTCTTCCACTAATAACACACTCACCTAACATTTATTAAAACTCATGGCACCAAAGATCGAATGTAAAATCTACGATCAAAAGCAGAGCACTAGCTTTTAATTGAATTAAGATGGGAAAGAAAGACAAACATAATCACAAATTTGTGTGGCATTATCTATTGTATGTTTTCCTTAAATAAACCCTAACATATCAATCATCTATAAATGTGATATGAGAGATGTCACATTGTAATGCAATAGAAGATTCGAATTGATTGTTGAGAGGCCTACTTTGCCACAATGAAAATTGTTTGTAAAGTAAAATAATGTAAACAATAATGTCAATCCACACATACATTCAACTTTGAGAAATACATGATAAAACAGTATACAACATTCATCTGAATGCTGTATACAAAGTAAAAAGTAGGAGCTTATCCACTATTCATGCTTAAACAAACATCACCAACCTTTTCACCTTTACCTCTGCCTCTTTCATCAGTTCGAATATCGGATAAGTTGGCTAGATCCATCAATACTCTGCATCTAAAAAAGAAAAGAAAAAAGCGACAAGAATCAACTGACATTCTACCAACAGAGAAATGTTCAAAAGAAAGGAAGATGCAATTAGCATACTAATCTTATTTCTATAAAGTATGGCTGCTAAAGATGGTGTAAAATCTATCTACTTTTATAGTTTTCTAACCTGATATGAAGCACAGAGTCAAGTTTGAAAGATCATATAAAAAACGCTTCAAACTAACTTGAAGGGCATCCCGTTTCTCTCTTATCTGTGTCGCCGAGTACAGAAGAGATGGGTTAAGATCATCGATCTCAATCTGCTCAAGAGTTGGAATTTTTCCAATATCAACTGGGATCTCAGACAAATATGGACAACGATGAAGCATTAGGCGCTGAAGCCTCGGAAAGTGGCTACTTTCAGTTGTCCAGTTCTGCAGATTAGATTCATCAATATGCAAAACTCTCAGATTCACAAATCCTCCCTCAATAGTTTTCCAGTGTTCCCCATAGCAAGCATGGTTCTTTAGTTTCAACACTTGAAGAGAAGGCAACTGGCCTAAAACCAACATATTTGTCCAAGGAAGCCGCCATCCACTCAATTCCAACTTTTTCAGCGATCCAGGAAAATTAAAAGTCGGACACATTTGAAATGAACTACGCGTCACCAATTTCAATTTCTCCAGTCGATGCAGATGTCTAACATTGTAAAATTTGGGGGACGGACCAAACGTCACAAACGAGTAGCATATTTCCAACTTTCTGATGTTTGGAATCTTATCCACCATACTTTCACTAAATACAAAGTTTGTTGCCAGAGAAAGTGTTTGGATGTTTTTAACATAAGAATATGATGGATCAGGTAAAGGAAGAAATGAAAAGGCGATAAGATGCCTTAATTGCCACAACCTCCAAATCTCCTTAGGCAAGCTAACCTCAGATCTATAAATAATTAAAGTCTGAAGATTATGAAGCTTTGATATAGCTGAAGGAACAATACTGCTAGGAATGTTGGAAGCAAGGTAAGTGAGATGAATCAAATCAAACACTTGACCTAAATCCCAAAATGCATGATCATTTCTATGTAAGACATGAAGGACCTTAAGTGACATAAAATTCTCTATAGAGCCTTTGGGCCTATACCCTCTCTGTGAAATACATATAATAGAACGGGTGCATGAGCTATGCGTAGAGTCTTTAAGATCAAGATCATACCAACTAACACTAACATACAAAACGTCCAAATTTTAAAAATGGCGGAGAAAGAGTCAAGAATGTTTCAATTGAGGGGCCCGCGGAAGGAGTTTATATATGTTGTAATTCTCAAAAAAAATTACACCTCATAAGATTATATATTAGATATATGTTTACTATAATGAATTTTTTTTTAGACTTACAACATATATCTAATATATACTCTAATAAACAACTCGTATGTAGGCGGAATCACTACATCAATCTCATCAAAATCTTTTCGGTGAAATTTAAAAAAAAATGAAGAAAATTACTCAAAAAACAAAGCTAAATAACAAAAAATAAAATAAAAAACAAACCAACAAGCAAAGTTTTTGACAAGATAGACAACTACAAGAAAAACGGCTAAAAAAAACTATATAACCGACGGATTCAGATGAGAGAAGCCAAAATCAAAACAAGACAGACTCCTTCCGCGGGCCCCTCAATTGAAACATTCTTGACTCTTTCTCCACCATTTTTAAAATTTGGACGTGTTGTATGCAAATCAGAGGAAGGATTGGTAATTCCAATCCAAAACGATAAACATTCAGTTTGACAAAATTGTTTGCGTACACCTTGTTGGGTATCTTCGCCTAGCCGGAGGTTCACCGCTTGGTTCCCGACCGTCCTGCCGCCTTCACTCGGCACTCTAGTGCCAAGGTCCACTGTATGATTCTTCCTCTTCGTCTTCTTCTTCAGCTCCTTCTTCCTCTTCACCCTCTGCTTCTTCTTCTTCCTGCGTGTACCTGCGAATCACCAGAAACACAGCAAGTCAACAGTTTAAAGAAAGAAACGAAGGAAGACAGAAAAGTAAGAAAGTCCAAAGGAGATTCGAGGTGGGAAAAGTGTGTCCTTGAGGACACTTTGGCTCAGATTTTTCCACGGTGGACTTGGCTTCTTCCGGCAGCTTAATGATCACAGCTCAGGGGAGCAGGGAGAACAGATCGGCACACAGATCTCAGTTGAACAGCCACCAGCAGCAGGAATCCGATAGGCAGGATTCCGATGGCTTCGCAATCAACCAGAGTATCACCAATCAGGAATCCAATGGACAGGAATCCGGTGACAACTCTCACAGTAAGGGGAAGGCCTCGTTCACACACGGGAGTGAAATCTCATAGAAGGAGTAGCAGAGCCTTCTCAAGAAATTGCCTGAAGACCTTCCCATTACTGTGAAGAATTAGAACCAGATTAAAAGGGGTGAATGGCATCGGGAAGGGGGGTGGAGAATTGAAGACGGAAGGGAAAACGAGGAGACGGGCGACGGAGGGAAATGGAGAGGCGCGGATGAGAGTGATAGTGAGCTAGGGTTTGGGCATGGGCCGGGTAGCAGATTTGAGCTAAAGAAAAGAGAAAAAAAAAGGGGGGATTTTGGGCTTGGGTTTGGGCTAAGGGAATTAATGAGAATTGGGCCAACACTCTACATTCCACCTTTGGCACAATGATCGTTAAGTCACCAGGGAAGAGCCAGCCTTTGATTTGTGCTTTATCATCACAGCCATTTTTACTATCATCCTGACACAGAGACAAGATAATAGAGGGTGAGAAAAATATTATTCATATTTAACTCAGTCTCGAACCACAGAGACCAACCCAAAGGTAATAACCACATTCTCAAACAAAAAAAGGTTATCATTGAAGACACAACAGACTCAACAACAGAGACTCACAGAGCAGACAAGAAAAGACAAAGAAGAACCAGGCTAGCACACACAAACAGAACAAAGAGAAAAACATAAAAGGAAGACAAGGGCAGGACAGAAGCAGACATATAGACCAGAACACAACAGGCAGCTCAAAGACAACACACATCATGCAAAAGAAGGAAAAACAAAGACAAAGAAGAGACAAGCAACCACAGAGGCTGAACTTATCACACAAAGACACAAAGGGATTAACCAGGACCAATATTCAAAGTTTCCAAGCAAGATTCCAGCTTTGCAACTGGAAGACACTTGGTGCCCATATCTGCTGGATTGAATTCAGAGGGAATTTTATCAAGCAAAACATTTTCTTTTTCAACTACATCCCTAATGAAGTGATCATTTACATCAATATGCTTAGTTATATCATGGAACACAGGATTTTTGCATAATTGAATGGCAGATTGACTATCAGAGAAAACAATAGGTTTATCATCAATGAATCTTATTTCAGACAACAAACCATCAAGCCAAATGGCTTCTATCACAGCCTCAGTTGCAGCAATGTACTCAGATTCAGTAGTAGATAGTGCAACAATGTTTTGCAATTGGGATTTCCAACTAATGCAGGCATCACACAAAGTAAACACATAAGAAGTGGAGGACTTCCTACTATCCTTATCATTAACATAGTTAGAATCAACATAGCCTACACACTTAATGCCATCTTGAGCTTTAGCAAAATTCAGACCATAATGCATAGTAGACTTCAAATATCTGAATAACCATTTCAAAGCTTCCCAATGAGGAACACCAGGATTTGCCATATATCTACTCAAACAAGAAACAACATAAGCAATATCAGGCCTAGTACTAATCATCAAGTACATGACAGAGCCTATAGCATTAGCATAAGGAATGTTTCTCATTTCTTCAAGTTCAAGATCAGTTTTAGGACATTGCTTTTTACTTAATTCAAAATGAGAACCAAGAGGCACACTGACATGTCTGCTATTTTCCATGTTGAATTTCAATAGGACTTGTTTCACATAATCACTCTGATGCAGCAGCAAAGTGGATTTCTCCCTATCTCTTTCTATGCTCATGCCCAAAATTTTCTTGGCATCACCAAGATTTTTCATGTCAAAGTTTTCACATAATTTTTTCTGCACTTTTTCAATGGTTTGCAGACAAGGGCCAAGCAAAAGCATGTCATCAACATATAGTAACAGAAACACAGGAGGTTCAGAATTGGAGTAATACAAGCAATGATCAAATTGACTTCTAGAAAAGTTCAAGTTCTGCATGCATTTGTCAAATTTGAGATTCCATTGTCTTGGAGTCTGTTTAAGACCATATAGAGACTTTTTCAGCAAACACACATGATCAGGGAACTCCTCACTCATAAAACCCTCAGGTTGTTTCATATAAATGTCATTCTCAAGATCACCATGAAGAAAGGCAGTAGTAACATCCATTTGCTTGAGTTCCCAGTTAAAATGAGCACATAAAGCAAGCATAATGCGCACAGTGGTGAACTTAACAACAGGAGCAAATATCTCATTGTAATCAATGCCTTCATTTTGAGTAAAACCTTTAGCTACAAGTCTAGCCTTGTATCTAATGTTATCAGTTTCATGATTGACCTTAAATAACCATTTACACTCAACAACAGAACAGTTATCAGGTTTCTTGACTAAAATCCAAGTTTCATTATCATGCAGAGACTTCATTTCAGAATTCATAGCAGTCAACCACTTATCAGACTCAACAGAGTTAACAGCATCAGAATAAGTGCAGGATTCAGAGTAATCCACGTTGTTGAACACATTGAAAGCATACAAAGACAAGTTATAATCATCAAACCTAGCAGGAGGTCTGATATTCCTCCTTTCCCTGTCCCTAGCAAGTTGATAGTCATTCAAAGGGTTATTATCAGAAGGTGTAGGGTTGGTGTGATCAATGCTGAGTTCAGGGTTGGGAGTGGGATCAGTTTCAGCATGCTCAGTCAAAGTATGAGGATCATTGGGCAGAGGATCCACCTCAGGAAGATCCATGGGTGGGGTAAACATAAACTCATATCTGTTGTAGTCATAGACATGCATTTTCTCCACCTCACTTGGAGTAGCAGACTGTGAGGATTCAAGTAAACAAGGAAAGTTAAATTCATTGAAGGACACATCTCTGCTCACACAAGTTTTGAATCCAGGAACTGATCTATCCCACAGCCTATAGCCTTTTACCCCTTCAGGATAACCAAGGAATATGCATTTCTTAGCTCTAGGTTCTAGTTTCCCAACACTTTGGTGAACATAGGCAGCACACCCAAACACTCTCAAATGTTTTAAACAGATAGGTTTATCATGAAACACAGATTCAGGGAGTTTGCCAAGTAAGGGGACAGAAGAAGATCTGTTAATCAAATACACAGCAGTCATAAGGGCCTCACCCCAGAAGTGTTTAGACAAACCAGATGCAACAAGCATGCTCCGAACTTTCTCAAGGAGAGTTCTATTCATCCTTTCAACCACTCCATTTTGCTGTGGAGTGTAAGGAACAGACTTATGCCTCATGATGCCAGACTCAATACACCAATTATCCATAGCATGATTACAGAATTCAAGACCATTATCAGTTCTAATACATTTAATCCTTTTTCCAGTTTGATTTTGAATCTGTGCTGCCCACTTTGACAATTTTTCAAACACATCAGATTTGTTTTTCATTAAAAAGACCCAAGTTTTTCTTGAAAAATCATCAATGACAGATAGGAAATACAAGTTTTCACCATGAGTGGGCACTTTAGCAGGACCCCAGACATCAGCATGTAAATACTCAAGTATCTCAGTGCTAACATGTTTTCTAGGATAAGGAACAGAAACTGGAAAAGCAGACTTGTGATGTTTTCCCATCACGCATGGTTCACAGAAAGGAAGTTCAGAGATCTTATCATTGCCAAACACACCAGTCTTTTTCAAAATTTCCATACCTTTATTACTCATGTGTCCTAATCTAGCATGCCATAATGCAGACTTATCTTGATGGACCACATTTGCAACAGGTAAAGGGACTGACTCAGCACAGACAGCATATAAGTCTCCCTTTCTTGGAGCAGTAAAGTAAAACATAGAGTCTTTTTCAAATTGAAATCTCAAGTAGTTCACAGAACCATTTAGCATTTTATCAGCAATCTTAGACACATAAAGCAGGCTAAATTTCAAGTTTGGCACAAATCTAACATCATTCAAGGTAAGAAGACTCCCATTTTCAAATTTCAGACAGACATCACCCTTACCCAAGATATCACAACTTTGACCATCAGCCAAAGAAACATGCCCAGACTTGACCAACTGAAGATTTTGAAACATATGCTCAAAAAAGGTCACATGGAAGGTACAACTAGAGTCAATCAGCCACTCATTTGAACTTACAGATTTAGACACAGCATTTGAGTAATTTATGAACTGAAAATCATAGTCATGGACCATATAGACACCATCATCTTCAAAAACATTGTTTGCATGCTGTTTAGGCTCATTAGGAACAAAGTTCTTATTCTTTTTAGGCAGCTTGCACCTATTTATGAAATGCCCAGGTTTTCCACAATTCCAACACACTTTCCTAGGTTTCTGGTCAGGATTCGGATTCCTATTTTGATTCTGATTAGGATCAAACCTATTGTCTTCCCTCTGTTCATTTGAAGTAGCAATTTTATGATGGTCAGACTTCTGGCCCTTAGAAAAATGATGATGAGGGTTTCTCTGATTATCCTTATTCACATACATAACCTCACCCTGAAGAGACTTGGGTTTTTGCAGTTTAAGTTCACTTTCTTTGGTCTTAAGACCATTGATAATCATTTCACAAGAAACCTTAGACCCACCATATTTTAAAGCTGATTTTACTTCAGAAAAGGACTCAGGAATAGAACTTAACAAAATTTGAGGGGTATACTTCTCAATATTGTCATCACCAGCAATTTTCAAATCATGCAATAGTTTGTGAAAATCATCAAGGTTTGAATCAACATCCTTTGAAGAATCCATTTGAAAGTTCATAAATTGATTTTGCAAAGACCATGCAGACTCTTCAGATGAAGTGGAGTAAATGGAGTTCAGATCATCCCATAAATCCTTAGCACATAAGTGATGAGACACTTTCCTAACCACAGAACTGCTCAGATTTAACAAGATAGTGGCCCTAGCATTATCATTCATGTCATGCAGTTTTTCATCAGTCACAGACTTGTCAATTTTAGACAACAGAGCTTTATTAACCTTCTCTTTGACTAAAATGCACTCTATTTTGGTTTTCCAATCTTGAAAATCATCCATGCCATTGAATGGCACCATATGCAAATTGTTCATGATGTATGCAGATGTAAACAGGGCTGAACACACCAACAAGACACAGAGCAGGCAACACCACAACAAAGGTCACAGGGACCTTAAGGGGGAAACAACTAGAGTTAAGGAGCAGGGAAGAGCCTAGATCTCAACACAGATTGATCTGTGGAGCAAGGTTTCACACTGGTCCCTCCAAGAAGTTCTAAGAGGACTATCTGAGTCCAGAGAAGGGTAAAACTCTCAATCCAAGAGAGTTTTTCAGGACAAACAGAAACACCAGAAACAACAATCAGCAGAGACAGCAAAGAAACAAGGCACACACAGCCAATCTAGATAACCCCCTTTCTCCCTTGATTTCCAGGATACTCGCACGAGGAGACTCCTTTAAAGGAGAATCCAGACGAACTGGACCAAATACAAGGGAGATCTCACTTGGCTTTTCAATGCCAGGGGTTTATCGAGATACAAGGCAGCAAGCGGAAGCACACAGAAGGTCAGGATCGCAAGATACCAAGACCAAACAAAAAACATGCAAAAAGAAAAGCAGCAGGCAACACCAACCCTAGAACTAGTGCCAAGGTCCACTGTATGATTCTTCCCGACCGTCCTGTCGCCTTCACTCGGCACTCTAGTGCCAAGGTCCACTATATAATTTTTCCTCTTCGTCTTCTTCTTCAGCTCCTTCTTCCTCTTCACCCTCTGCTTCTTCTTCTTCCTGCGTGTACCTGCAAATCACCAGAAACACAGCAAGTCAACAGTTTAAAGAAAGAAACGAAGGAAGACAGAAAAGTAAGAAAGTCCAGAGGAGATTCGAGGTGGGAAAAGTGTGTCCTTGAGGACACTTTGGCTCAGATTTTCCCACGGTGGACTTGGCTTCTTCCGGCAGCTTAATGATCACAGCTCAGGGGAGCAGGGAGAACAGATCGGCACACAGATCTCAGTTGAACAGCCACCAGCAGCAAGAATCCGATAGGCAGGATTCTGATGGCTTCGCAATCAACCAGAGTATCACCAATCAGGAATCCGATGGATAGGAATCCGGTGACAACTCTCACAGTAAGGGAAGGCCTCGTTCACACACGAGAGAGAAATCTCATAGAAGGAGTAGCAGAGCCTTCTCAAGAAATTGCCTGAAGACCTTCCCATTACTGTGAAGAATTAGAACCAAATTAAAAGGGGTGAATGGCATCGGGAAGGGGGTGGAGAATTGAAGACGGAAGGGAAAACGAGGAGACGGGCGACGGAGGGAAATGGAGAGGCGCAGATGAGAGTGATAGTGAGCTAGGGTTTGGGCATGGGCCGGGTAGCAGATTTGGGCTAAAGAAAAGAGAAAAAAAAGGGATTTTGGGCTTGGGTTTGGGCTAAGGGAATTAATGAGAATTGGGCCAACACTCCACACACCTCATATGGCTTCTGAAGCTCTCGATTCCCTGCTACAAATTTTACGCCAAATCCTTAGACGCAACGATGATCTCACCACTCTTCGTGTTAAACTACGAATTATATCCATCCACGACAAAGTTGTGGTCTTGCAGTTGAATCTCAAACATTTCCCAAAACAAGAAGCAATCAGGGAGGTAGTAAACACAACACAAGAGATTATTGAGTATATTTTCTCCCCAGAAAATGTCTCAGATTGTGCGTCGACAGAGGCGAGTTTGAGAATTTCCATCCAGTTGGGGGAATTGGCAGAGGAGCTCGCCTCAACTGCCGGAGATGTGGTGGACTACTGCAAGTGTCCCGACAACCTAGTCAACAACGTAAGAAGGCGGAGTGACTCATCATCAAGATCTGCAATAGAGCTGATTGTCAGCCTTTTATACTTGTTGGTGAGAGTGGAGAGAATTTTGTCGATCTGCAAGAGAGTTGCTTTAAAGACTGCCGTTTCATACTATATTTCCATGAGATCAGCTGCTCTTAAGACTGTCGTTCAAGACTATATTTTCTGCTTAAGTTATCATTTGAAGGGTTTTGGTGTCAAACTGAAAGCAGAGCCGACTGTCAGCATTTCAATCCGGTTGCTGGGCTTAGCGGAGAGAATTATGTCAACTAATGGAGGCTCAGTTGACAACGTAGGACGACAAAGTGATTTTCCTGCTGTTCGTTCATCTTCAAGATCTGCACTCAATAGTGAAGATTTTGATGATCTTGATGGAGATCCAACATTAGCAACAAAGCTGTTTGTCAGTTCAAATCATTTGGCGAGATTAGCCGACAGAATTCAGTGGACTGCTCGAGACTTAATAGACAATTCTACCGCTGATGGTTCATCACCAAGATCTGCCCTCAAGAGTGCAGATTTTGATGGTTTTGATGAAGATCTGGGTTCAGTGAGAACGCAGATTCTCCACTTTTCAGGCGTGTTGGGGAGATTGGCAGAGGAAATTATGTCAGCTGAAGACTACGCAACTGTTTGTTCATCATCTACATCTGCACTCGAGAGTGTAATGGCTTCAGAGCAGTTTCTCCAGATTTCAGACGAGTTGGAGAGATTAGCGGATGGAATTATGTCAACTGCTAAAGGCTCAGTTGACAACGTAGGACGACTGAATGATTCTCCGCCTGTTGCAACAGAGCTGACCGACAGCATTTCAAACCGGTTGGGGAGATTAGTGGAGAGAATTAAGTCAACTGCTGAAGATTCAGTTAAGAACATAGGACGACTGAGTGATTCTCCAGCTGTTGGTTCATCATCAAGATCTGCACTCAAGAGTGAAGATTTTGATGGTTTTGATCAAGCTGTAGCAACAGAGTTGACTGTCAGCATTTCAAACCGGTTGGGGAGATTGGCGGAGAGAATTAAGTGGACTGCTGTTGGTTCATCATCAAGTTCTTCACCCACAAGAAAGGATGTCGTGGTTGGTTTTGATGAAGATAGGTTGCAGATAATGTCATGGCTTACAAGCTATTCATCCGAGCTGCAAGTCCTCCCTATTGTGGGAATGGGAGGCATTGGTAAGTCCACACTCGCTAAAATTGTTAATGATGATACATTCATTACTTATCGTTTTGATTTTCACGCTTGGGTCACAATATCGAAAGATTACAATGTAGAAATTGTTCTTTCAAATCTGCTTGCTTCAATGAAAGGAAAAGGAATCCAAGCAGAGAGTGATTTACAATGCAAGGTTAAGGAGTCTGAAATATACAAATACTTAAAAGGTAGGAGGTATCTCATAGTAGTGGACGACATTTGGGGTATGGAAGCTTGGGATCACATACAGAGGCTATTACCTGATGATAATAATGGAAGCCGAATCATATTAACCACAAGGCTAAAGAATGTAGCTGCTTATGCTAACTCTGCGAGCCCCATTCATATGTTGCGTTTCTTGGATGACCAACAAAGTTGGCGTTTGTTCCAGAAGAAGGTCTTCGGAGATCAAGATTGTCCTGTTGAGCTACAAGATATTGGGGAAAAATATGTAAAACGTTGCGAAGGATTGCCCCTTTCAATTGTTACTGTGGCAGAACTTTTATCCAAGATTGATAGAACTCCAAAGTTGTGGAAGCGAATTGGGGCAAATGATGGACAGTTGGAAACTATATTATTATCTTTGAGTTACAAACACTTGCCTCGACATTTGAGGGAGTGTTTCTTGTATATGGCAGGCTTCCCTGAAGATTATGAGATCCGTGTCTCAGAACTCATCAAACTTTGGGTAGCTGAGGGCTTTTTGGAAGGTCGAGATGAATCTAAAACGTTGGAAGAGGTGGCGGAAGATGTTTTGGAGGTGCTGGTCGAGCAAAGTCTAGTTTTGGTTACTAGCAAGAAGAGTGATGGAAAAATCAAAAAGGTGCAAGCTTCATAGCGTGGTTCGGGATTTTTGTTCAAGACAGGCTGGGGAAGAGAAGTTCCTTCTACCTATTATGGATTACTTTCCTAATCCTATCGTGAGAAGGCATTTTCTTCCACAAGTGCTACAAAATCATCAACGCGTAAGTGTTAGTTGGTATGATCTTGATCATAAAGACTCTACGCATAGCTCATGCACCCGTTCTATTATATGTATTTCACAGAGAGGGTATAGGCCCAAAGGCTCTATAGAGAATTTTAAGTCACTTCAGGTCCTTCACGTTTTACGTAGAAAGGATCATGCATTTTGGGAGTTAGGTCAAGTGTTTGATTTGATTCATCTCACTTACCTTGCTTCCAAAATTCCTAGCAATATTATTCCTTCAGCTATATCAAAGCTTCATAATCTTCAGACTTTAATTATTTATAGATAGGAGGTTAGCTTGCCTGACGAAATTTGGAATCTGGAGCAATTAAGGCATCTTATCGCCTTTTCATTTCTTCCTTTACCCGATCCAAAAGATTCAGCAAAGTCTTCTCTTAAAAACTTCCAAACACTTTCTCTGGCAACAAACTTTGTATTTAGTTCTAATATGGTGCGTAAGTTTCGAAACATTAGGAAGTTGGAAATATGCTACTCGTTAGAGGAGAAGTTTCGTCTAAACTACTTTGATTTTGGTAGTCTTGGTTTGCTAAGTCGATTGGAGAAATTGAAATTGGAGACGCATTGTTCATTTCAACTGTGTCCCAAATTTTATTTTCCTAGATCGCTGAAAAAGTTGGAATTGAGCGGATGGCGGCTTCCTTGGACATATATGATGGTTTTTGGCCGGTTGCCTTCTCTTCAAGTGTTGAAACTAAAGAACTATGCTTGCAGTGGGGAACTCTGGAAAACTATTGAGGGAGGATTTGTGGATCTGAGACTTTTGCATATTGATGAATCTAATCTGCAGAACTGGACAACTGAAAGTAGCCACTTTCCGAGGCTTCAGCGCCTAATGCTTCATCGTTGTCTATATTTGTCTAAGATTCCAGTTGATATTGGAAAGATTCCAACGCTTGAACTGATTGAGATCGATGATCATAACCGATCTCTTCTGTACTCGGCGACAGAGATAAAAGAGAAACGGGATGCCCTTGAAGTGCGTTTGAAGCGTTTTTGATATGATCTTTCAAACTTGACTCTGCCCTTCATGTCAGGTAAGAAATTTATAAAAGTTGAATGATTTGACACCATTTTTAGCAGGCATGCTTTATACAAATAAGATTAGTATGCTAATTGCATCTTCCTCTCTTTTGAACATTTCTCTGTTGGTAGAATGTCAGTTGATTCTTGTCACTTTTTCTTTTCTTTTTCAGATGCAGAGTATCGTTGGAGCTAGCTAGCTTATCAGATATTCGACTTATGAAAGAAGCAGAGACTCAAGGTGAAATGGTTGGTGAATGGTGATGAATAAACTCCTACTTTTTTGCAAGCTACCTAGTTTAAAATAAATCTGAATGCTATATACTGTGTTATCATGTATTTCTCAAAGTTGAATGTATGTGTGGATTGACATTCTTGTTTACATTATTTTACTTACAGTTGTCATTGTGGCAAAGTAGGCTTCTCAACAATCAATTCAGATCTTCTATTGCATTATAATGTGACATCTCTCCTATTACGTTTATATATTATTGATATGTTAGGGTTTATTTAAGAAAAGTATAAACACTAACATTGGGCAATCTTGAACCCTTAAGATTGCCACGTGTCATTCATCTATATATGCAATAGATAATGCCACACAAATTTGTAATAGAAGATCTTAAATTCTCAATAAAAAGCACAAGTCTATTCACTTGTAATGAGATTCAGTGTACCACACTTTATGTCCCACTTTGTGTCCCACTTTCAATTTTATTTATTTTCTTATATATTTTTTCTTCAATTTTCAACTTTATATGCTTTAGTTTAACTAGGGTTTATTCCATCAATCTAGGGTATATAATTATTTTTTATCATTTAATTTCACTTTTATTAGTTAATAATAGGTTGATAAATTCAAAGTCATGGTATATACTTTTTAAAATTTTTAATTTTTTAAAATAAAAATTAAATATAATTCATAGTATCATAATAAATTTTATTTTTATAAAAAAATATTTTTAAAATAATACTCCCTCCGTCCGCGATATCGTTTCCACATTTACCATTTCGGTCCGTCCTCGATATCGTTTCCACTTCCATTTATAGAAGTAGGGTCCACAAACTTCCACTCACAACAATAGTGGGACCCAAACTCCACTCACTACATATGCACTACTATCCACCACTTTTCTTAAAACCCGCGCCGTCCACAATATGGAAACGATATCGCGAACGGAAGGAGTAGATATAAGAATGAGACACAGTGGCACACATAAAATTGTGGGACACTGGATCTCATCCCTATTCACTTTCCCCCTTGACTATGGGCTTCTTTGGCCCATAGTAATTGCTTACGAGCCCAATTGGGTTTGGGCTTTTTTTTGCTCCAAAAGCTATTCTTTGTAAGTGCGGGGCTGAGCCCACTTAGGTTTGGGCTTTACGTTTGCACCAAATTATACTTTTTAGTTTTTACAAGCTTTGCACTCTTTTTTGCTCTGTAATTTTTTTTTTCTTTCAACTGTCTTCATCATATTATTCAACTGTGCACTTTTTTACTTGAGTTAGATGTAGGCATAGAAAGATTATTGCTTTGACAGATCAACTCATTCTTCAATTTGATTTTCTAATATCTGAAGTAATAGTATTTGAGACTCGAGTAAGAGTGATAGGAGAAAGTGTTCAAAAACTTGAAAAACATGAGGTATTTCATTGTAATGGATGATGTTTGGTGTACAGAGGCTTGGGATGATGTAAGAAATATACTTCCCGATGATGGTAATGGAAGACGAGTCATGTTAACGACAAGAGAAACTGATGAGGATGATGTGGCTGGATTCGTCCCAAGTTGTTTTGCTTTGAATTTCAACCTAAGTTGGCTGAGTTTTGTGGGATGATGACCAAAATAGCTGTGAAGATACTAGTAGCCAAAATTTGGTGCTCAGCGGGAGGATCGAACTTACTAAATCCAAAATGAAGTCCGGTGATAAGTGCATAATCCGCTGCTGTAAAACAGATGATACGACCACCGACATCGAGCCATGTTTGGTGAGGAATATTCCCTCCCTCAATCTGTAGGGATAATAGGTGATGGAGAGCATTGTTGACGCTTGTGTATCTCTCGTGATCACTAAGACGCCCTATCGTTCCACCTTTGAACATTTGCAAAATGAATTTGCCGAAATACGGTACCTCAGATTAATAGCATGGGTTACATAAATTAACGACGGTCTCTTCCACCTATAAGGTGTCTGGCTGCCTGCAATATCAAAATACAAAGATTTAGTACCAACAAACCAAAAAAGAAGAAGAAATAAACATGAAAAACACAATCTAGTCACTACTCGATAATGTACTCGATCGAGTAGTGACAGTCCCCATCGAGTAGTGACACCATCGAGTAAACACAAAATCGATCAAATTAAACATATTGCCAATTACTCACTATTCGATGGTGTACTCGATCGAGTAGCGACGGTCCCCATCGAATAGTAACATCATCGAGTAAACACAAAAATCAAATTAAAAACATTGCCAAAATTAACCTGAGTCAATTGTGGGTATAATTATCTTGGCACCAAAATTAACATTGCCACTTTTTTCACTAAAAAAAGTGGGCCCATTCTTCCACTAATAACACACTCACCTAACATTTATTAAAACTCTTGGCACCAAAGATCGAATGTAAAATCTACAATCAAAAGCAGAGCACTAGCTTTTAATTGAATTAAGATGGGAAAGAAAGACAAACATAATCACAAATTTGTGTGGCATTATCTATTGTATGTTTTCCTTAAATAAACCCTAACATATCAATCATCTATAAATGTGATATGAGAGATGTCACATTGTAATGCAATAGAAGATTCGAATTGATTGTTGAGAGGCCTACTTTGCCACAATGAAAATTGTTTGTAAAGTAAAATAATGTAAACAATAATGTCAATCCACACATACATTCAACTTTGAGAAATACATGATAAAACAGTATACAACATTCATCTGAATGCTGTATACAAAGTAAAAAGTAGGAGCTTATCCACTATTCATGCTTAAACAAACATCACCAACCTTTTCACCTTTACCTCTGCCTCTTTCATCAGTTCGAATATCGGATAAGTTGGCTAGATCCATCAATACTCTGCATCTAAAAAAGAAAAGAAAAAAGCGACAAGAATCAACTGACATTCTACCAACAGAGAAATGTTCAAAAGAGAGGAAGATGCAATTAGCATACTAATCTTATTTCTATAAAGTATGGCTGCTAAAGATGGTGTAAAATCTATCTACTTTTATAGTTTTCTAACCTGATATGAAGCACAGAGTCAAGTTTGAAAGATCATATAAAAAACGCTTCAAACTAACTTGAAGGGCATCCCGTTTCTCTCTTATCTGTGTCGCCGAGTACAGAAGAGATGGGTTAAGATCATCGATCTCAATCTGCTCAAGAGTTGGAATTTTTCCAATATCAACTGGGATCTCAGACAAATATGGACAACGATGAAGCATTAGGCGCTGAAGCCTCGGAAAGTGGCTACTTTCAGTTGTCCAGTTCTGCAGATTAGATTCATCAATATGCAAAACTCTCAGATTCACAAATCCTCCCTCAATAGTTTTCCAGTGTTCCCCATAGCAAGCATGGTTCTTTAGTTTCAACACTTGAAGAGAAGGCAACTGGCCTAAAACCAACATATTTGTCCAAGGAAGCCGCCATCCACTCAATTCCAACTTTTTCAGCGATCCAGGAAAATTAAAAGTCGGACACATTTGAAATGAACTACGCGTCACCAATTTCAATTTCTCCAGTCGATGCAGATCTCTAACATTGTAAAATTTGGGGGACGGACCAAACGTCACAAACGAGTAGCATATTTCCAACTTTCTGATGTTTGGAATCTTATCCACCATGCTTTCACTAAATACAAAGTTTGTTGCCAGAGAAAGTGTTTGGATGTTTTTAACATAAGAATATGATGGATCGGGTAAAGGAAGAAATGAAAAGGCGATAAGATGCCTTAATTGCCACAACCTCCAAATCTCCTTAGGCAAGCTAACCTCAGATCTATAAATAATTAAAGTCTGAAGATTATGAAGCTTTGATATAGCTGAAGGAACAATACTGCTAGGAATGTTGGAAGCAAGGTAAGTGAGATGAATCAAATCAAACACTTGACCTAAATCCCAAAATGCATGATCATTTCTATGTAAGACATGAAGGACCTTAAGTGACTTAAAATTCTCTATAGAGCCTTTGGGCCTATACCCTCTCTGTGAAATACATATAATAGAACGGGTGCATGAGCTATGCGTAGAGTCCTTAAGATCAAGATCACACCAACTAACACTTATGCGTTGATGATTTTGTAGCACTTGTGGAAGAAAATGCCTTCTCACGATAGGATTAGGAAAGTAATCCATTATAGGTAGAAGGAACTTCTCTTCCCCAGCCTGTCTTGAACAAAAGTCCCGAACCACATTATGAAGCTTGCACCTTTTGATTTTGCCATCACTCTTCTTGCTAGTAACCAAAACTAGACTTTGCTCGACCAGCACCTCCAAAACATCTTCCGCCACCTCTTCCAACGTTTTAGATTCATCTCGACCTTCCAAAAAGCCCTCAGCTACCCAAAGTTTGATGAGTTCTGAGACACGGATCTCATATTCTTTAGGGAAGCCTGCCATATACAAGAAACACTCCCTCAAATGTCGAGGCAGGTGTTTGTAACTCAAAGATAATAATATTGTTTCCAACTGTCCATCATTTGCCCCAATTCGCTTCCACAACTTTGGAGTTCTATCAATCTTGGATAAAAGTCCTGCCACAGTAACAATTGAAAGGGGCAGTCCTTCACAACGTTTTACATATTTTTTCCCAATATCTTGCAGCTCAACAGGACAATCTTGATCTCCGAAGACCTTCTTCTGGAACAAACGCCAACTTTGTTGGTCATCCAAGAAACGCATCGTATGAATGGGGCTCATAGAGCTAGTATAAGTAGCCACATTCTTTAGCCTTGTGGTTAATAAGATCCGGCTTCCATTATTATCATCAGGTAATAGCCTCCGTACCTGATCCCAAGCTACCGTACTCCACATGTCGTCCATTACTATGAGATACCTCCTACCTTTTAAGTATTTGTAAATTTCAGACTCCTTCTCCTCGCATTGTAAATCACTCTCTGCTTGGATTCCTTTTCCTTTCATCGAAGCAAGCAGATTTGAAAGAATACTTTCCACACTGTAATCTTTCGATATTGTGACCCAAGCGTGAAAATCAAAATGATAAGTCATGAATGTATCATCATAAACAATTTTAGCGAGTGTGGACTTACCAATGCCTCCCATCCCCACAATAGGGAGGACTTGCAGCTCGGATGAATAGCTTCTAAGCCAGGACAATATCTGCAACCTATCTTCATCAAAACCAACCACGATATCCTTACTTGTCGGTGAAGATCTTGATGATGAACCAACAGCAGTCCACTTAATTCTCTCCGCTAATCTCCCCAACCGGTTTGAAATGCTGACAGCCAGTTGTGTTGCTACAGTCAAATCTTCATGAAAATCATCATCTTCACTCTTGAGTGCAGATCTTGTTGATGAAGCAGTAGTCAGCATAATTCTCTTGACTCTCGCCAACAGGCATAAAAGGCTGACATCCAGCCTTATTGCAGATCTTGATGATGAGTCACTCCGCCTTCGTACGTTGTTGACTAGTTCGTCGGGACTCTTGCAGTAATCCACCACATCTATCTAACTCAATAAAAGTTTACAATCAATATGTCTGTTTCTAGACATTACAAAGTATACATTTATAATAAATAGCATAAATTATAAAAGATTAAAAATTAATTTATAATGAATGTAGAAAGTATACATTATACGAAATCTTTTTTAGAATTTATCTATTAGTCATGTCGCAAACCCAAATCAAAAGTGTTTTTACTACCAGTTCTCGTCAAAACACGTATAGTAATATCCGCTAATTTTTCTCAAACTTGTTTAAGCCTATAAATATCTAAAAAGTCAAATATAAGTTGTTACAATTATTGATTATCTGTCTTATTGAAAATTAAAACATTGCAAAGTAAATATTAACAATACCTAGTATAAATAATAAAAGTGGCTGATACCTTTCTCTACAAATAATAACTCCACAATTCAAAAGTGGTCGATAGCTTTCTCTATTCAACACACTATCAACTAAACATTTCTTAAAACTCATGTCATCTAATTTCATAAATTAGGAAATTATACAATTTACGAAGCATGTTTAGAATTTATATAATCGCACTCATCTCAGTATCTGATTAAAAAATAATTTTATTACTTGTCCTATTCCCAAAAACTCGTATAGTGATACCTGCTTACTACCTGAAGTCGTTTAAATTTATAAATATTTAAACAAAAAAATTAAAATGAATAAAATATGTTCTTTGTCATCCTCTAAGAAATCCATTGTAAAATGGGGGTAGTTTGATGTGATGAGGAATTCAATTGTGGGAATACTAATTTGAGTGATTAATTTTCAATATCTCTCTTTTCCTTCTTCTACATGGCTTCCTATTTATTTTACTAATAAATTAATTAATTTATCCCAAATCTTTTCTATTCATCTTCTTACTAACCTAAATAACTGGACTTCAATTCTCAATTCTCTCGTCTTAAATCCAAAGAAAAAAAAAATGCATAGATTTTTTTACCACATTGCCTCGCAAAAACACATGATTTTTCCTTGTAACTTTATATTTTGCTTATTTTTAATTATTTTTATTTTTAGCAAGACAAATCCTATGTTCAGTATCTATAATTGTTTCGCTCTTTATTTTCACCACGCCGCAAGTATACGGTGTAGTTGCAATATAAGAGAAGCAAGGTCGTATTCCACAAGGATTGGTGAATTTAAACTTCTAAATATTATTAATAAGTTGTTTTCAATCTATTTAGACAACCAAAGTTCAAGAGGTGTTGATAACTAAAACAAAGCTAAATAAAGCAAGTAAATAAAATAACAACAAAATAAATTTAGTTAATAAATTGGGGAATGACTTGAAGGAAAGTTATCCTAGGGACTAGATTTCGATGGATTGTAGTGAATTTTAATCTAAATCAATATTAATCTTGATATGACCTACTTATCTAGGGCGATCTCCCCACTAGTTTTAGCCTCCTTCCGGACGACTAAAGCAGATTACGGGTCATAATTGCCGTCCCCGGTCAATTTCTAACCTATAACTCCAAATAACACAAAAGATCAATAAGCCCTCACCCACCTCTCAACCTCCCGGTCTATTAAGATGATATGTATCAAACTCATAATCTATTGTAATTATCCTCTCCCGATTCAAATCACAAATTAGAAATGCACAAAAGGTGGCCAACCAATCATACAAGAGATAAATATAGGGCTTGAAAAGATAACAATAAGCACAATCAAGATATATATTAAACAAAGAAATCAATCCATTACAAATCCATCTAATCTAATCCCTATGATAAGAGATTTTAGCCAAGCATATTCATAATAAAAGCAAATCTCAAGTCACAAGAAAACATAAATAAAGATATAGAGAGATAGAGATTCATAGACAAATCCTATAATCTTGATCTTCAATCATGTGGTCTTGATGAGCTCCTTTCCAAGTCTTCCCCTTCTTTATTTGATTTTGGTGTTGTTCTTGTGTGGAAGAGAGAAAATGGAAGAAATGGAGGCTTAGGGTTTGAAATTGGAGTGTTAGGGAAGATGAAAATGTGTGGGAATGGTGAATGATGTGTGGTATGAGAAAAAAGAGGAGGAAAAGTGAGTTTTGGGGCTAAAAATCCCGTCTGGGCCCACAAAAACGCACAATTCCGCCTTTTGACCGCGGTCACGGCCGTGACCGCGGTACAGGACCGTGGGAGAGCTTTTGGAGAGGGACCGCGGTCAGGCCTGCGGCCGCGGCCCGGATCGCGGGTGCCGTCTGGCATTCTGGACGATTTTGGAGCAGAGGCCCGCGGTCGGGCCCGTGACCGCGGCCCGGACCGCGGGGTACTGGGCTCTGTGCGCAGTCCGCTTGTTTTGCTCCGTTCTCCCTCGTCCGGACTCGGATTTGGTCGCCGTTTGCGCTCACGGATTCCTCTCGAGACGTACTTCAGTCTCATGTCTTCAAAATCCTCCAATTAACCCTTGATGTTTCCTGAAATTACTCCAAAACTACACCAAGGCATCAAATCTTCATAAAACTAAATATTCGGGCACAAACAAGCATTCACAAGCAAAACATGAAGGGAAATGACAACAAAACATGTGGAATTGAGGTATGAAAACCATGTTTGTCAACCCCCCAAACTTAAAGCGTTGTTTGTCCCCAAACAACAAAGAGAAGAGAAATAAAAGATAACGAACATATGAGAATGAATTGGTGTCATTTCAAGGGCTTCAAATTTTTCAAAAATCTTTCAAAAGTGCATCACAAGTAGAAATGCATTCCAAGAAGTCACAAGTGATAATGAGTTCCAACATTATAGCCTCCAAGCTTGAATCCTCACAAATGTGGATGTTTCAATGGTGCACTCAACTCTCAAGTGTTTAGATTGGACGTGTTTGCACTCAAATTGAATCATGTATGCAATCTACCATAGGCTTTCCATTTATCCTAACTCTCTATACTTCAACGTGTTATAAATAATGATCAACAAGGGCTTTCATAAGGTTGTAATGAGAGCTCTTTGGTGAGGTGATGTGTTTTTAGGCAAATGACTCATATCCCACAATCTAACAATCACAATGAACAAGTCAAACCATTTCTCTTTTCTAATCAACCAAAAACCAAAATCCCCACATTTCTTCTTTTCACCCTTAGTGATACTTATCATGATATGATTCAAAAGGCAAATCACTCCCCTTTATACTATTTTATTTCAACATTTCTTTTTTGCTTTCTTTTTCTTTTCTTTTCTTTTCTTTTATTTGGGAGCTCATAGGGGACTAGTGATTTTCACTCAATCAAAATTAGACAAGTAATTTCAATCATTTCCCAAACATTTTCATCAAAGCAACCACTAACAATCTAGGTTCTACCCCTTTATCATTAGTTAATTCAAAGAAAAGCTACGAGGCACAAATGGGGTAAACTAGGATCATATGAGAATTTGGACACAATTTGAGTTAAGTGGCTAACAAAGATGGCCTTAAATCACTTCAATATTAACAACACATCTACTTTTATTTTCAAGAGAGGACTCATGGCAAGTTCTAGAGACCAACATACATGCTCAATTGATTTACACTCAAGAACAAAATGAGATTGTAATTGGATGACAATCAAGGGCTCAATTCTCACAAGCTCATTTTATTTGCAAGCTCTTGGAGGTAAAATATTTAGCTCATTTGTCACAAGTTCAAACTCTACATGCAAAATCAACAAGTGAAACACAACAATTTTTTTTAAAAAACAACATTCATATCATAAGCCCAACACACATTTCATCCAACTCATGTTTTTCAACAATCAAGCTCAAACACAAAAGACAAGGAAAAGCTACAAAAAAAAAAAAATCGAGACACAATCTCATTATTTGAAAACTAAACTAACTAAATAAATAAACAACGGATAAACGAGATAAGTAACCCATCTTCACCCTCCCCCCAAACTTATTTCACACAAAGGAAAAATAAATTTGGATGAAGGAAAAAATGGTTACTTGTCTCGTACTCACAAACGAGGTGGATGCTTAGGCGGTGGCCATTTCTCATCAAATTTGCATGCTCCATCCACCGCGACCCAAAAATATGGTGGCTTTGCAATTCTTGAGACATCTCGGGCGTCATGATAATCTCGTTCACCATCTAGAGTACCACCACACTCTAATAATTCCTTATTAGACAAATCAAAGTGAAAATCAAAAGATGAAGATAAATAAAAGTGAAAGAAGCAAGCCTTCATAGAATCGCCCATGTCGAGGTAAGGATCGACAAAATTTTTGATTTTGTATTCTTTAAAGCTTATGAAATCTTCATCTTTTTGGAATTGTAGAGGTTGCATTGGAAAAGTTGGGCTCTCGACTTCAAGGGGTTTGGAGAATTGATCCTCATCTTCTTCATACTCTTCTTCAACTTCTTGAGGCTCTTCACTTAGCATCGGCATTGGTTCCTCATACAAGGTTCTATTCCGTAGGCTAATGGTCATGCACAAATCATCAATTCGCTTTTGATTTTTCATAGTGGTAGCCAAAGACCTCCTTTGCTCATCTAGCATAACCTCCGATTTTGCTACACTTTTTTCTATCCAAGCTTGTGTAGCTATGAAGCATTGTAGGAGATTGTCTTTCGAATTCGATTTCTCCTCTTGATAGTATCGATTTCCCCCTTGGAAGCATTCTTGAGTGGAATAAGAATTTTCATAATTTCAACTATTGAAATGGTCCTCATACTCCAATGGTGATTGCCACTCCATGGCATTGCACCCCATGTCATAAAAGTCACCATATGAAGGTGTTGGTTCACTACAAAAAATCAGCGGATTAGCGACGGAATTTTCCGTCGCTAAAAATAAAAATTCTGTCACTAAAAGTCGTTAACGACGGAATAGCGACAGATTTATTCCGAATCTAGATTCATGGTCGCTAGCAAAAATAGCGACGGAAAAGTATTCTGTCGCTAGTTTTAACGACGGACTAACGACGGCTTTTTCCGTCGTTAAAAAAAATTATGGTTGTTTGGTTGTCTATATTTAACTACGGATTAACGACGAAAAATTCCGTCGCTAACAGCGACAGAATTTTTTCCGTCGCTAGCAGCGACAGAAAATTCCGTTGTTAGTCCGTCGCTAAACGACAATAAATTACTTAGCTACGGAATTTTCCGTCGCTAAAAGCAACAATTTTGTGAATATTTTTCTTTTATTTATATATGAGTATTTAACACGTTAACACACTGTAATGCAATCTCTACAACAACATATAAACCTCGAATAATCTCATATTATAATAATTCATAAAAATCTAACAAAATATCATATGTTCAATCTCCAACATAACAACAATTTATAGTACTAATTTAACCATGTATAAAATGGAACGTGAAAGGATCAAGTGTTTTACAATTAAAGAAACATTGACAATGGATGTTTTGATCATGTTTCTCTGCTTGGTCTCAGACTCCTCTAGTTTTTCCATCCACGTCTCGATCAAGCCCATATCTAAATGCCATTCATGTAGTCGTGGAAGATCTGGTTTTGCTGCATCACTATATCCACTCATTTGTTTCCCTTTCCTTCATCCTCATTCAAGATGCAGTTTCTAAAATCGTCAACCATTCGAGGCAATCCATCTCGTAACTAAACTTTGGGCTGCCAGTTGAGAAGATCCTTTGCTTATATCTGGCTTCCTCTTGTGAGGATCATCAACAGTGTTTGGTGTGAATTCTATTGAGGCGATTGATGGTTTCTTTCACAACCTCAACTTTGCAGAAAAATAAAACCTTACCGAAAATAGAAGGAAATGTCATCAAAAGAGAATAAACATTATCCAGGATAGGACAAACCTCAGCAAGCTCCAACATGGTAAACTCTCCTGGATTACCCAAATTGAACGGCCCTACATGCTCACCTTCCATCAAAGTCACCAATCCATCGACCTGACATCCATAAAACGATACATACATCATATATACATGGATCTGTTTTTTACAGCACATTGCACAAATGGATGATTTACTTCATCTCCATATTCTTCGTCACCATAATATGTAAACCGTTTTGATTATATAGTTCAGGGTCTTTATAACAAAATTCAACATATAAGGGGGTCGCTTATACTACAAATATAAACATTGTGTTAGAAAACACTCTGTTCTGTTGGAAATCAGAACAGAGTTTGGACAAAATGTCTAAACATAATTAGAAAAATAGAATCAATTCTAAGTAAATCCAACATCTGAATCTTATTTATTACAGTTAACTAAATGCGTAGTTATATTATTATTAACTATAGCTCAACTACAACCAGAAACAACTCTTATTTCAAATGTGGTTGTCTACTGATGAGGCATCTCTCATTTCCAAAAGACACTGTTTCTTAATTCTAAATAAAACAATTGACATTGTTACCACGAAAATCATGATAAGTACCTGAATTCTAACTCCCTAACTTTATGTCAGTCTCTTTTAAACATAAAGTGTAAACCTTTTTTCTCTAACTTAATAGTGCCAACAGATATAGCTAGATATACAAAGAATAGATTGAACTATGCATGGGATTTGTAACTTAATGCCACCAGTAGATAATTGAACTAGTTGTACAGAATTTGGATCAGAATCTTGACCTCGACTAGAGATCTCCCAACGGCTCGGTGGTCGACGTCTCTGCCACGTAACACGAGACACTAGCAAGCAAAGGCTCTTCTTAGTATACCTGCATGAAGAATAAGTTCAAGGAGAAACACATTTTCAATTAAATCAATCTACAGATTGAGAGGACATTAGCTAGATTCAGAAGATAGAGCCATTTCAATCAAAGGAAGTATACCCATGACTGCTATGCAAACATGTGTGTACTTGCAAAGGAAGAATAAGTTTAAGTAAACATAGAGCCTAGTCTAAAGACTAAACAAAGACTGCAATATATAAGAATTATTATGAATGCTACCTGCAAAAGACATGTTTTCGACCAGAGAAGTTCAAGGTGTTGGCGGAGGAGATAAGAAGCTGCGACTAGAGAACTTGATCTGCACAGGTAGAAAAATATATATAGACTGTGTATAAGCCATAGCTATCATCATCAAGATCAGGAGGTTGAGGATTTCTGGGAACAATCCCAGGATCAGTTCCAGAAGTGAGAAAGAGAATAACGACGATCTGCAAAGACGGACTAAATCAGAAACTCGTATATTGTAGCTATCTAAGATGTACAGATTTATAATGCATAATTTCTCTAACTGTAGTTCAAACTACAAACTAGAATCAAAGAATTTGCTACTATCAATTGCTCCCCCTAACGTCTAATACATTTCCCACTCTAACAAACAATGTTCTTATGTTTTGGGAGTCATATAGGTGCTGACTTGCACCAGTGTATCTTACACGATCAATAAGCGAGATGTAAATGCATTTTAAATAGCAAGTTATAAAATAGTAGAACTCACATATGCAGTCAGTAAAACTGATGAAACTATGAGAATTATTCCCCCTCCATAGGACAATGTGAGGAAGATAGACTTGATGTCCGGACCAAATATGACTCTGCCATCACAAAAGAATTTCTGCAAGGTATTTAGAAAAAGTAAGTGAAAGGACTCTAGCTCAAGTCAATTGCAATCACATATCATAGATAAACAGTAAAATTGATACCGAATTTATCCACTGCTTAAGTATTATGTCCTAGGGAGTTAAACCATGAACAAAAGTTGCCTTCTTTGTCTACTTTGTAGATGATACTACAGTCTGTTATATTTCTCTAAGCTGTCAACTTAACTCTTCTTGAATTTAGCATACTTATCCCCTAATATAATCAAGCTGTAATAAACGAATGAGATGAAAAGAACACAGTTAGCTATCAAACCATCTCTCTCTTCCTTTCCTGAATAATAGCAGAGTACACAGAATCACATCATCGCCTTCTATAGCTTGTAAAAATTCATATAAATTTCATAAATTCATATAGCTTGTAAGAATTCATATAAATTTCACAAATTTCATACAAATGATGTGCCTGCCCGATACGATGTGCTCTATCTGTAGCTTGTAAGAATTCATATAAATTTCAGAAATTTTTAGATCTAGCTTCTTGCTGCCTAGAATGAGCACTCCAGCTTTTGAAGACGGCGCCGCGGGAGGCGCCGGCGATGCACCAGCGGCGGGCGGAGGCGAGCTGCGAGCCGATGGTCCATTTTCCGGAGAGCGGATCGAAAATGAGCGGCTGAGAGAGGCCGGGGAGGAAGTCGTCGTTGGTGACGGCGATGAGACGAGCTTGCCGGAGGCGAAGATCTGATCGAAAGATGCGAGTTGGAGGGTGTTGGAGAGGTGGTGGTTCTCGGCGGGGAGGAATAGGGCGTAGAGATAGAGAGAGAGATAGAAAATGGGGGAAAGACGGGCGGAGCAAAGGGAAAAAGCCACCGGTTCTTTTTTTCTTTTTAAATTTTAATAATTTAATAATATATACTCCCTCCGTCCGCCAAAATTATGTAAAATGGCTTGGGCACGGGATTTAATAAAATTTGTGATGATTTTGATGTAGTGGAGAAAGGGTCCCACCACTTTATGAGATGTGTGGTTGAGATTGAATTTTGAGTGGGTTTTTTGTAAATAAAAAGTGTTACTAAGGATAAAATATTAAAGAGGATGGTGGGACCATTGCCAAAAAAGGAAAGTGACATAATCTTGGCGGACGCCAAATATAGTAATTTTTACATAATCTTGGCGGACGGAGGGAGTATTTTTTATTTTTAACTACAGAATAATTCCGTCGTTAATATTTAATTATTTGAACAATATATATTTTTTATTTTAACTACGGAATAATTCCGTCGTTAAATTTTGATGATTTAATAATTAAATATTTCTTAATTTTAACTATGGAATAATTCCGTCGTTAAATTTTGATATTTTAAATAATTAAATATTCTTTAATTTTAACTACGGAATAATTCCGTAGTAAACCTTTATGACGGAAATTCCGTCGCTAATTCCGTCGCTAATTGCCGAATATGTAAGTTCTCGTTGATCTGTCGTTAGTCCGTTATAATTTTATGACGGAACTTGATTCCGTCGCTAATTCCGTCGCAATTTGGCTGTTTTTTTGTAGTGGTTGGAACACTCCTTGGAGAGATGATTGTCTATAATTTCTTTTGACTTCTAAAACACGCAACTTAAGTTGCATCAACGCCAATTGTAGTTGGAGTTGCTCAACCAACTCATTCCTTCCATCATCCATTTAATTTTTTTGGTGTCGCTTCTTCGGTTGTGCGGCAATTTTCTCTAGCAAAATTAAATAAACATATAAATAAACTAATAAAAAAAATCTAAATTAGACAAAAACAACTTTTCATAATAAGAAAAGTAAAAATTCAACCAATCCCCGGCAACGGCGCCAAAAACTTGTTCGCTAATATTTTCACTACGCCGCAAGTATACGGTGTAGTTGCAATATAGGGAAGCAAGGTCGTATTCCACAAGGATTAGAAGTCAAATTCTAGTGATTACCTTAAGTCATTATGCTAGAGCTATTTAGACTAAACAAGGAGGTGAGTGGTTTGATTAACTAACAAATTCAAAGACAAAATAAGAACAATCAAACAAAGTGGATTAATCAAGTGACGAAGATGGTTTAGGGATTAGGCATCGATGGATTAGCAATGGACTTCAATTTAGCTCAATATTAGTCTTGATATTCTTATGTATCTAGAGTGATCTCCCAACTAGTTCTAGCCCCCTCCCGGACGACTAAAACGGTAGATTACGGGTCATAGTTGCCGTCCCAGGTTAACTTCTAACCTATAACTCCCAAAAGCACAATAAGATCGATAAACTCTCACCAAACTCTCAACCTCCCGGTTTATTGAGTCAATATGTTTCAAGTTCCTAATCTATTATGATTATCCTCTCCCGATTCAAATCACAAATGAGAAATGCATAGAAAGTGGCCAACAATCCATACAAGAAAAAATACTAAGGCTTGAAAAGATAATGACAAGGAAGTAATCAAGACATATATTAAGCATAATAATCAATTCATTACATAATCTACTAGCCTAACCCCCAAACCAATGAGGGATTTTAGTCTAACATGTTCACAAACAACAATCCAAAAATAAAGAGATACATAAATGAAATAGAGAGTAAAGTGACAAATCCTCTTTCAAGGTTGCTTTCTTCCTTCTCTCCTCTTCAATGCTTCAATCTTGGTAGGTGGGTGTGTTAATGGAGGCTAGGGTTTTGGTGTGGAGCATTGGGGAAGATGAAATTGGGTGTGTTGAATGTTGGGGGATGATGAAAGATGTGTGGGAATGATTGGGGAAGATCAAAGATGTGAGGAATGGGGGGAAAATGGGGTTTTAGGGCTCAAAATCACGTCTGGGGCCCACTTGGGGGAAGCCCCGCCCTTTTCCCACGGTCACAGCCCGCGTCCGCGGCCTTCAAACGTGGGGGATGCTCAGGGGACCCGCGGTCCCGCCCCGCGGCCGCGGGTGGTGACCGCGGGGTACTGGACGTTTTGCGTAGTCCGCTCGTTTTGCTCCGTTCTCCCTCGTCCGGACTCGGATTTGGTCGCCGTTTGCGCTCATGGATTTCTCTCGAGACGTACTTCAATCTCATGTCTTCAAAATCCTCCAATTAATCCTTGATTTTTCCTGAAATTACTCCAAAACTACACCAAGGCATCAAATCTTCATAAAACTAAATATTCGGGCACAAACAAGCATTCACAAGTAAAACATGAAGGGAAATGACAACAAAACATGTGGAATTGAGGTATGAAAACCATGTTTGTCAATAATCTATACTTATTATAAAAGTGTCTTGTTTTAGAAAAATCTGCAAGACCTATGTTATTCAATCATCTCAAAAAACTAGCATGTTATTCAATTCAAGAGGAAATTTGATGAATATTGTGCAATAAATTAAATTTTAAGGAACTGCAAATTTCAATGGATTCGTTGCGCCTACATACACAAACTTTCAATCAATTCTAGTTTTATACATAACTATAAAATCTACCTCCAAATACACATAACTATATAATTCCTCTCATTTACCGCATTCAAAGCCTTGAAGAGAGCCTTCACAGTGTTGTGAGGGTTGTGTAGGAGCTGGCCAGAGATACACCTACAAGCAGTGGCGGATCCAAGGGGGGGCTTCAGCCCCCTCCCAATTTTCTTAGTTTTTTTTTAATATAGATATATATATTTTATTTAAATGCATAAAAGTATGTCTTTATATGTTTTCAATCTACTTGATGTTTGAATTAATTGAATTGCGAACAATTATCTATTTTATTAAGTAATTGTTAAAAAAATGCATGAAAACGAAGTGTACGGAATGCTCAAAAAAATTTGCTTCGGGAGCTCCCGCCCTTGAACCCCCGTGTAAATGTTTTCAGACGTCGTAGTTCAACAAATTCAGCCCCCCCAACGTAAATTCCTGGATCCGCCCCTGCCTACAAGTACTTAAAATGTACTACAAGAATTTAGCACATAGACAACAAATATTTAGTGTTGTCTATATGGGAAATGTCTGTTGTAGAGGCCGGTGTTGTCTATTCTAGGGTGCTCATAGACAACAAATATTATATGTTGTCTATTTAAAGATAGACAACAAATCGAAGGTATTAGACAATAGATATTATGTGTTGTCTATTTAAAGATAGACAACACATGGAAGCTAATAGACAACAAAGATTATATGTTGTCTATAGTACTATAGACAACAAACCTAGTGATGATAAACAACAATTAATATGTGTTGTCTATTCTATGACAAAATTTAAAAAAAAATCTAATATATTTACATCCTTGTTTTATAATACCAATATACATGACAAAATTAAAATACTTAAATGAATAATCAAACAATACTCATAAACCACTAATAAATATTAAACAATACTTATAAACTCATAATCAAATATTTACATCCATAGTTGTATCCAATCTAATTACGCCTTTATTTATCTACTAAAGAAATTCTAATAAAATCTCCAACTAATTACACCTTCATTCGCCACCAATCATCCAACAAATCAACCATCCAACTCGCTTGAACCTACATGAGCAAAATAAAATACGACAACTTTAAGATATAAAAAAATATAATATGACTAAAAAGCTACCATATAATCTTCAATAAACATTGAATATATATAAGTAATTTCATACCTTTATCACTTTCCACACTAAACTTTGCCTTTCGCTTTTCATACTCTGAGAAGCAGTTATGGTCGAATCGTAGAGTACTGAGAGTCTCACTCAGACAGCTGCTAAAAGTAAATTACGTATATAAGTAATACAGGTAATTAAACATCACAAGCAACTTAGGATTTTCCTTTTCTTATGGGGGTCTTTGGGTTGTACCCAACTCCATTTAAACATACAAAGGTACAACTCCCCTTTTTTTCCCCCTTTACAGTTTTCACACTGCTCACTTCACTCTCTCTCGTTCTCTCTCTCTGGGTTACATTTTTCCATATATATCTCATCACTTTCTACCATTAGATCATATCACTAACATAAATTCATATAGTACCTTCAACCTCTACCACCACAACAATACCATGTCATCTGACATAAACACATAAACACATGTTCTATGGTACATATCATTGCCAACTTTGTATTCCCAGAAATCACTGGAAATGGAGAACATAAACACATAGATTTGTCTTTCATTTTAGAACTAATACTGAGGCCCCAGAAATCACCTTTGAGATGGAGAAATTGCACATATCATTGCCAACTTTGCATTCCCTCCTAGTGATGATTTTTGCAGCAGGAAAGTCAACTTTGAATCTCTGTAGGGGATGTGCCTTTGGTTTCCTTTCTGGGAAACTTCTGTTAGAATATTTATCAAATTCCTACAATCCCCAATGTAAACATGGTCAACCATATAATAACTGATATAAACTCAACTTACAGTAATACCAATGGACGTTAGACAAATGACAATTGAATACACAAAACATGAGGTAATGTTTGTAATAAAAAGATGATAACCATGGAATCATGAGTAAAAAAAAGCACATATGCGGCCTAGAATCAACAAACACATATGTGCCTAGCTGTCTTAAACAAACATGATTAATGTCTCCGGTGTGTAAATAAGACAGTGATCAGTAATTGAAACACTGTTTTTAGGGAATGGCCAAATGACTAATACTGAAAACCATACCCTAGCTGTGAAAGCGAACGATTAATATTCCCTGCTTCCTTCAAGCGTTCTCCAGCTGCACCTGTTTGCTTTTGTCTCTCAGATCCAGCAAGATCAAATAAATTGATTCTGCTCATTTTCAATCAGGGTTAAACCATCAGCTGCACTATGTAATAGATATAAGATAAGTTCAAGTTTAACAGAAGATCTCAAGCAACAGGTGATCGATCAATCAAAAGAAACAAAGAGAAAACAAATCATGAATTTTTAGTGTCATGCAGAGCCACGAAGAATTTATCATTCATTCATCAACTCTCAAAAATTCAACTCTACCATGTCATGTGATCAATTAAATTAGCAGAGCATTTAGAATGATTTACAAATTCAGACACGAAGCATACCTGAGCTATGTTATTGTACAGTAGAAGAATTCGTCGGCACACACTGTTCAAAGTACGAATAAATACTTTCAGCAACTCCACATCAATCAAGGGCTGGAATGTAAACAAAGGACATACATAGATATTTGATGATGATGAAACTTACTAAAATATAAATTCAAAATTCAGTCACCAAAGCCTCAATTACACAAAACAAAAGAAATTCAAAATTCAATTCCCTAATTTGAATTTTACAGCATCCACACAACCACAATTACACAAAACAAAAGAAAATTCGAAATTTGGAGCCCTAATTCGAAATTAGCTATTAGAGCCCTAATTTGAGGCAAAGAAATAACCTTAGGCCGAGGAGCTGGTGGCTGAGGAGGCTAGTCGTCTCCGGTGGCCGTGGCTTCTGATGCCGACAGCGATGGTGGTGGACGGCGAGTTGACGAGCGAAGACGCGGGTGCGGCTCTTTAAGACGAGCAACCATTCGCCGAAGGGAAGAGACCGGGCTAGTGAAGGAGGCAACGAAAGGGGGCAGTAGCGGGCGGTGGTGAGCGGCAGTCGAGACTCGAGCGTGGCAGGTTGCAGCGGCACCGGACGGAAGGGAGGGGGAGCAGTTGATTAAGGAATAGTGTTTGAAATAGTAGTAATCTAGAGTTTAATTATTTTGTTAGTTAAAGGTTATTTATTAATTTTTTAATTGAAATACACAAGTATTTCGTCTCAAAAAAAGAAAAAGAAATACACAAGTATTTTAAAATTATGTTGTGCAATTATATGTGTTAAATAGAGACAATAGTTTAAGAATATCCATTGTCTATTATATTAATACACAACATAATTTAAGATATGTTGTCTAAAGACAGTTATAAACAACAGAATTTAAATTATGTTGTCTATGACCATCTTTTTTAATGGTTATAGACAACAGTATTAGTCATCTTCGTTGTCTATGTAATATTTGACAACATATTTATTAAAGTACGTTGTCTATTTTGTGTTGTCTATGTGCTCAATTCTTAAATATGGTGTGAGTGAAATACGAGTCTCATTTTATTATGATTATAAAATTTATCAAAAATAAATTATATACTCCCTCCGTTCCTGAAATAACTTCCTATTTTTCCATTTTGGACGTCCCCCAAATAACTTCCTCTTTCTTTTTTTCCATTTTTGGAAAATTACCCAACCACTAACAATACTTTATTTATTCTTACTTTTCATTTTTCAATTTTCACCACCCACAATACTAATTATAACACTTTTCACCACTCTCAATACTAATCATTACACTTTTAACAACTTTCAATAATAATTATATCACTTTTTCTCCACTATCAATACATTTTACAACTTTTCATTAAAACCCGTGCCGTCCCCAAAGAAGAAGCCATTTCAGGGACGGAGGGAGTATATTATTTTATTTAAACGAACAAGAACAAATAAAATGTATCTACTTCTAAAGGACACAAAGTTTTAATAAAGTAGTTGAATACTGCGAGTGGATACATTTGTCTTTAGCTGGGTTCCTTCAAGAAAAATATATGGGTACTATTTGAATCTATCCCATATATGAAGTTATACTAATAGATAAATATATTACATATATGATTGAAATTTAGTGAGAATTACACATGCGCAAACTATTAAAATTCATTAATTTGAAATGAACAAATTAACGAAAGTACGTAACAATGTTTTTTTTTTTTTTTTTTGTTCCCTAATGCTGCAAATATATTGTAGAAGAAATTTGGGTATAGTTTGAAGAATTCATCTACTGGATTGGAACGATTGGGCCTATTTCCCACTATGCTATGCTTCCTCTTTGCTTCAATCTCAAATTCTATGTAACCAAACAAGAAATGCACACAACATTTAATTACTCCATCCCCTTCGTGTTTATAGCGCGTTTGAAGCTTCAACGAAGACCCCAAAAGCAAGTCTTTGTAGTATGATTTTGACTCTTGGTGGGTTTGAAGCTTCCACGCGGACACCATTAATGGTTCTTGGTTAATATGAGCTCAACACAATTATGTAGGAGAAGTCAACTTAAGATCTAATTTACTTCACTTGGTTTACTATATTAGTACTACCTCTGTCCCGAAATAAATTCATTTTTTTTTTTGGGACGTCCTCCAAATTAGTTCCTCTTTCTTTCTTTCCATTTTTGGACAACTACCATAACACTAATAATATTTTATTTATTCTTATTTTTTACTTTTTCACCACTTTCAATACTAATTATAACACTTTCCCACATTTTCACTACTTAAGAGAGTGTGGGAAGGTAATTAATCTTAGGCAGAGAAGCAGAATATATAATAAAACAAAGCTAACAAACACTACAAGAATACTTCACATTACTATAATGTGCAGCGACTAACTAGTGTCGCCAGAGAAGGAGGCTGTGCAGGGATGGATCTAAAGGCCAGGCACCCCAGGCCGTCGCCCGGTCAATTTTTTTTTTTGTTACCTATAAATGTATAATTTTAAATTTTTTTTTATCTATATATGTTAATCTCGCCCGGTCATAATTATGTCATTTCAAATAATTATTCAAGATTCAACTCGTTTTCTTTATTAAAACTTTATTAGAATCATTCGGTGAAATCTCGCCCGGTCATTATTAAATTTCTAGATCCGTCCCTGAGGCTGTGTCTCCAAAATTAAGAAGAGAGAGAGAGAGAGATTGAGAGAGAAATGATAGGGTTGGGCTCACTTTTCTCATTCTTAATTAGACTTGGGTCTTTTCTTTTATGGTTTTTATTGGGCTTTAGCCAACTAAGGCAAGGCTGCTATTTTACTCCTCATCCCTTGTGATTGTGAAAAATTGTAACGAGGTGTTTGATTTGAATGGTAATATATGATTGATAAAATAATTCAATTTAATTGAATAATTGGCTGTATGTTTCGACCGATGATGAATAACTTTTGCTATAAAGTAATAAGTTAATTCTATACGATGAGTGAATTTTCGGTAGAAAGTAGTATTCAATATCACTTAAGATCCACTGTACCAAATTTTATGTCCCATGACTCTCAATCTTTTTTATTATTTATTTATTTTCTTTCATCATTTTTTTTCTACAATTATTACTCCCTCCGTCCCGCGAAGCGTGACCCACTTTCCTTTTTGGGTTGTCCCACGAAACTTGACCTGTTTCTAAAAATAGCAAAAAATTTACCCTTTATTCACCTTTTCACTTTTTCACCTACCACACTTAACACACAAAATACCAATTTCTTAATTCCCGTGCCGAAAAGAAATGGGTCACGCTTCATGGGACGGAGGGAGTATTAATTAGTGTTTATTCCACTTGATTAAGGTAGATAATTATTTTTTATCATTTAATTTAATTTTTATTAGTTAAAACATTGGATCTCATCTATTCAACATAAAAACATGCTTCGCTTGAAAAAAAAAATCAAGATGCATAAAAACTAACCATTCATATTAGATGACAAATACAATAAGGGAAGAAGTAGTATTGATTATCAGAATATATGTTTCATTTTCAAATAAATTTCTACTTTGATGAATCAATACATGCATTCGTGCAAGAGCTATTTTTTTATTCTTCAATGTAATTTGAAGAAGAGGTTTTACTTGACAAAAAAAAATGCTTATAATACTCAACTCTGATAAACTCTGCAAGTGTGACTTTAAACTTGCGATAATATTAAAATAAATTGAATATATTAATTTATTTATAATTGTGTCTGTTTATAGTTTATATATTTGGGCCTTAAATGGGCCTGAAACATCTTATTAGGGCTTTTCTTATCAAAAAGGGAATCCCTAGCTGGTTTCATCATCATCCATATCAATCCAATCCTCCAATCCTCATAAGTCATAACAATATAGAGAATTTTGAACTCAAAATTGATTGATGTAGTTTGAAGACCATGATATAGGTTACTCCTATTTTCAATTATTATTGTCGAATGTATGTTTCTCCGTTCCAAAAAAATTCTTATTCAATTATTTTGTTACCGAATGTCCAAAGCTAAAATTGAAAATGTGATCAGACAAATACAGAACATGAGCTTCAAGAGCCTTTATAAATTTTGAGTTCAAAAAATCCTTAATATTAACTTGAGAATAAAATAGATAAATTTTAAAAGTTGGAATAGACATAAAAAAGTAAAATGAAAGGTTGAGATAGAATGTGATATTAACCCAATTGCAATAATATAAAAATATGTTATTGTGAGAACTGTAAGAAATTATTATTGATTTTCTTTGAAAACAAAAACAAAAATTAACTTATAAATTAATTGCGCTGGACCTATAAAATAGTTGTACTGAATTCTATACTTAATAAGTACCTTGAATTACTTATAAAATCCCGTACAATTAATTTATAGTTTCAGTGTAACTAATTTATAGATCGAGTGAAAGAATTCTCAGTGTCTAACAATAAGTATTCTCCACTAAAAATACTATCTTTCATAAGAATGAGAATTAATTGATATGAATAAGTCAATTAAATCTACGAATAAGACTTTTATAATGCAAAATAATCATTTAAACTTGGGTTCGAGTCTTAGAGAGGTCGAAAATTTCATCAATTAGCTGAGTTACGGCTATTCGTATTTTTCAAGAAACTTATTCATGGATTTATTCCAACTTATTGGTTATTATCATTTCTCACGAAAAATAATATTCACTTGAAGAAGTTCGGATATAGCTTTCAAGTTCGTGTGAAGCGGTCGTGTTAAGCTGCTCTTTTGACAATATAGATACTCCTTTTCAGGTTAGAGATTTGTAAAATTCGAATAATTGTTCTTTATAGATGTAAGGATGGAGTCATGAAGTCATCATTTTCAGACTTAGTTTTTTCCAAAACAATTGGTGAAAATGCACACACTTGGTCTAAGCATATTCCTCACTTTTGAAAACTTTATTTCCTAGTTGGTGTTTCAGCGGTATTTAGATATCTTCTTCGTGAAATTGAGAAGAAAGCAACAGGTGAGTCGCCTGGAATAGCCCAACACTTTGATGAAGGTGCGCACGGCGGTGGCGGTGGCGGTGGCGGTGGCTGTGGCTGTGGCAATAATGTATTGCCGGAGAAGAGAGAGAGAGAGAGAGCTTGACAGAGAAATTCAAGTGAGAGGGTTGGTCCCTAGCTCTTTTTCATTATTCATCTCAAATATATTTAGTTAAAATTAATTTTTTATTATATTTATAAATATCATAATTGAGTTAGTATCAATTTTATATAAATATAGAAATATAAAAATATTTCCCGTGCATTGTACTGAGGGCAAATGCTAGTATTTCTTAAAAAAATATTCTCTCTCTCCCAACTTTTAGTATCCATCTTTCCTTTTTGGTTGTCCCACATTTTGGTATCTATTTCTATTTTTAGTAAAAGTAGGTGAGACTCTTGCTTCCACTTTAATTATTTTAACACTCACATAAAATATGAGACCCTTATTTCACTTACAACACACACAATCATTTAATTAAAACTCGCGTCACTCTCAAATATATACTAAAAGCTAAGACAGAGGTTGTAGTAAATTCAACTATCGTCAATTGAAACAAAAAAATAGAAATAAAAAAGACCATTATTAGCAGTTAATTTTTGTTAAAAATAATAAAATAAGTAAGTACTATTTTAACAATCAAATAATCTGTTGTTATTATTTTCGTAAAATAAAATATTAAATCAATTATGTTAGCCAATGAAATTATTCAGTTGTGAATTAGTCAATAAAATAAATAAAAATAATATTTAACGATTGATATTTCGATTGTTGAATATAAAAAAATTAAAATAAAATTATTATTTGTTAACGATTATATTTTTTTAAAAAAACTTATAAAATAATAATTATCGATTAAATTGGATAATTATTTCTCACTCCAAAATTGGATTAATCATCCTACAAAGTAATTGCGTTGAATTCTACACTAAACAAGTATCGTGAATAATTTATAGATTTCGGTAGAATTAATTTATAATTTCAGTAGAATTGGTTTATAGATTCAATGAAATAATTCTAACTATTTTCGCAATAAGGGTTTAATTGGAGCATCGCATTGCCATTGAAATAAGGAGAATCTGTAAGTCAATGGTTATATATATCTCCTCAATTATTATCACAACCGTCCGCTTTCACATTATTGCCAACTGCTATGATAAGATATGTCGCCTAAAATATGACCAATTAAGACTGAGTTGCTAGCCATTATGTTAGTATAAACAAGAAGCTAAATTAAGATTCTATCAAATTCTTGTCCAAAATTCTCATAATTATACTCTGTTTCCCTTCTACTGATATCGATCATGGCGGCCTACGCAGCCTTGGTTTCTCTAATACATATCATAGACGACCTCGAGCGCCACCCTTCCCCTCCGATGTCTCTCAACAAACAACAAGTTCAATCCCTCACTGAAAATGTCACGTTCTTGCAGGAGTTTCTCGAAGCTTATATCTCTCCTGTTTCCGACGACGCAGATCCCTTGGAGATGCGTATTGCAGATGCAGCTTATGCAGCTGAAGACGCCATCAAATCTCATATCGTGGCCAAGATTCAGCTGAGCAGATCCAGAGAAGCTTATAACTCTCCTGTTTCCGACGAAGCAGATCCAGAGGATCCGAAAACTGTCTCATCAAATCATGATGATGGTGATGAAGAGATGAACTTGTTTCAAGATGTGCAAAATGTGATACAGGAAATGGATCAGATCAAGAGTTTGGCGATGCAGAGGAATACAGAGAAGGTGGTGCTCCATGATACGCGGCTTAGCTTCGTCTCTGCTTCTTCTTCCAATGAGAAGAACAATAGTGGCATGGTGGTGTGGTCCGAGGGTGTCGTGATTGGAATCTTGGAAAGGCTCGTTTCGGACCAACGTGAGCGCCAAGTCATCCCGATCACAGGAATGGGCGGGATAGGTAAGACCACTCTTGCCAAAACTGTTTATTCGAAGAAAATTATTGAGCAGCGTTTTGATGTTTGTGCTTGGGCTACTATTTCTCAACAATACAACACTAGGGAAATTCTTTGTGAACTTGTTTCTCAAGCCACTAATAAAAGCAAGGAACAACTGAGTGAAAAGAGTGAAGATGAACTAGGATTAGAGCTCTACCAGTATTTGTCAGGTAGAAGGTTTCTAATTGTGATGGATGATATGTGGAGCATTGATGCTTGGGATAGGATACAACGTTTCTTTCCCGAAAATGAGAATTATAGTCGGATAATAGTGACGACTAGGCTTTCACACTTGAGTTCCCAATTGAACAACAATTTTAGCCTTCAAATGGAATTTTTAGATGAGGTTAGAAGTTGGGAACTCTTCTCAAAAATTGTGTTTGGGGCTGGAAGTTGCCCTCATGAGTTAGAGAAAATTGGAAAGATAATAGTAGAGAATTGCAGAGGACTTCCTTTATCAATTGTTGCAGTGGCGGGTATTTTGAGAAATAGGGAACACAGTCTAGGAGTTTGGGAATCAATTAGGATGAACTTAGCTTCAGAAGTGAATTTGGAGAATGATAAGCATTGCTTGAAACTGTTGAAAATGAGCTATAGTCATTTGCCAGTTTATTTAAAGCCATGTTTTTTGTATATGGGAGTGTTTGAGGAGGATGACTCGGTTAGAGTCTCAACACTCGTGAAGTTATGGGTTTCTGAAGGATTTTAAAAACCCATGAATAACAAAAGTTTGGAAACTATTGCCATAGAGTACTTAAAGGACTTGGTTTATAGAAATCTCATTCTAGTTGATGAAGTGGGGTCCACAGGAAATATAAAATTTGTCAAAATTCATGATTTGTTGAGGGATTTATGCTTGAACCAGAGCAAGAAAGATGGGTTCTATCATGTCATAGGGCAATCTAGTCCTCGAGGCATAAGTAGCCAACGCCGCGTTGTTATACTTAGGAACACTAGTCCTCGAGGCATGAGCAGCCAACGCGTTGTTATACCCAGGAACACTAGTCCTCGAGGCATGAGCAGCCAACGCCGCGTTGTTATACCCAGGAACACGCCAAAGACGAAAGTCCTTGACGACTTGCAGTCTATGCCACGTGCTCGTTCCATTTTCAGTGAACATGGGAGCATCTTGCGTATTAAGAATTCCGGGTTGCTTAGAACATTACATGCATACAGAAAGTTTCGTTACTTAGGAGATAAAAGCTACGTGGTCAAGTCCCTTGTGTCTCAGCATGTTAACTTGCGCCACCTTGCTGTTGAAGTTGGTAGCAACGTCCTCGATCTTTACCTCGTTTACTCGCCTCTGGAATCTGCACATATTGATTGTTTCTTGTTGGAAGGAGTTCACTGCACCTGGTGAGATTTGGAGAATGCCACAACTTAGGCATATTGAAATGACTGGAGGAAGATTTCATCTTCCAGAACCTTCGAGTGATGATGCTGTTGTCATGGAGAATCTATTGGTGCTTGAGGGAATAGCAAATTTCAAGTGCAGTGAAGAGGTGGTTAAGAGAATTCCCAATATCAAAAAATTGGGGATAATTTATTTTGGGATAATCGAGCAAGATGATTATTATTATTGTCTGAACAATATCAAACGTCTGTGTAAATTGGAATCCCTCCGCGTAGATTGTTGGAATGATTTTAGAGCTGCTCCGTATGCGCTAACATTCCCCCAAAGCCTCAAGAAGTTGACTCTTGGGATGTGTCGTGGCTTGGAATGGGAAAAAATGTTGGAAAAGATAGGTGCATTGCCCCTTCTCGAGAAGTTCAAGTTGTATAGGGGATGCTTTGGAACAGGCAAGTGGGAAATGGTTGAAGGCCAATTCCCTTCTCTCAAATACTTGGAATTGGATTCGTGTCCCAGTTTGGAGCATTGGACTGCGGAATCGAACACCATCTTTCCACGCCTTGAGAAGCTTCGTCTTGTAAAGATGGAAGAGTTGAAGGAGATCCCGACTCAAATTGGAGACATACCGACGCTGCAAAAGATATGGATGATCGATTGTGGCGAATCTGCTGTGATGTGCGCAAAGGAGATCGTAGAGGAACAAGTGGAATTACAAGGGGAAGATCTTCCATTTCATGTTCAAGTTTGGCTTCGGCGTAAGAACGAAGCACCAGTGCAGAGATTGGCGGGACCCAACTTCCAAGTTATATATGATAGCTAGTTAGGTTTTACCACCATTAATATCTCTCTTGCTTTTGTGTGTTTGCTTATTTTTCTTCAATCAGTACCTGTGAGTGCGTGTATGCGTGAGAAATGTTGAAGAAGAAGGGGGTGGGTTTGTTTTAAAAAAATGGAAATAGGTTTGGGCTTTTAGTTGTGGGCCGATTTTTTTTATATTCCTGTTGGGCTGCATTATTATTTATTTTAAAGCATGTGCTGCGAATTTCATATATGTCTTGGGTTGATTTAATTTAAGTTTGGGCTTCTACATATTGATTAAATTTTTGGGCTGCAGATTTTATTTAAATTAAATAGACTTTATATTTAAGTTTGATCATTTCATTCAGAGAACTGTTATTGGAGTTTGAATTGGATATGCGTGGAGGTTTTTCATTAATAGGTCTAAACTTTCCTTGGCAGTTGAGAAAGATAACCTTGATTGGTTGGAGGCTTTCTTCGAGTGATACGACGACCATTGGTTCATTACCGTATCAAATTTGAGGTATTGGGGTACTGAAGCTAGCCACTTCATCAGTGTCATGGTCTATATGAGATTCCAAGTGAAATTGGAGACATTCCAACACTTAAATTGATTGAGGTTGACGCTAAGTGGCCCGAAGATCTTTGGAGATCTGCAATAAGGGTAGGACAGAAACAACGAGATTATAGTTTTCAAGTTCGTGAGAAGCGCTCCTTACAAGCTGCTCTTCTGACAATATAGATACGATGTCTGCTCATTTTCAGGTTAGAAATTTGTAAAATTCGAATAATTTGGTGCCTTTATATGGAAACTGCTCTTTATAGATACAAGGATGGAGTCATGAAGTCATTATTTTCAGATTTAGTTTTTTCCAAAAAAATGGGTGAAAATGCACACACTTGGTCTAAGCATCTTCCTCACTTTTTGAAAATTTAATTTCCTAGTTGGTATTTCAGCGGTTTTGTTAGATGACTCATATATTTTCTTTACAGCTGCAAAGTTTTGAATTGCCGTTGTTTATGATCAAATACTCGACTGTTCAAATTAAGAAGGCAAAGAGTTGATGGTAAGAGTATTTCCGTGGACAGCCTTCAATTTAATTTGATATCATTCAAGGAGAATTATTTGATGATATGTTTATTTGACCAATTATCTGATATCTTCGTCATGAAATTTAGAAGAGAGCAGCAGGAGATTCGCCCCGAACAGCCCAACACTTTGATGAAGCTGCGCACGCGGTGGCGGTGGCAATAATGTATAGCCGGAGAAGAGAGATAGAGAATGAGAGAGAAAGGGCTGGGCCTTTTGTTTTATACTACGTAGGAGTAGTTTTTATTGGGCTTTAGCCCACTAAACTTATTCCTCATCGTTTGTGATTCCTGAAAACTACTACTTCCGTCTTATGAATCTTGATGCATATTTTTTTTGAACCGTTCCACAAATCTTGATGCATTTATAAATACACAAAAACTCATGTGAAACCGATTTTATAAAAAAAAAACCACCTTCACAATAACATTACTTTAATATAGTATCATTTGTATATTGAAATAGTATTTTATTGTAAAGGTGATTTTTTTATAAAACCGATTTCCCAGTAGGGATGGCAACGGGGCGGGATCGGGTATTGCTTTCCCATCCCCATACCCGCCTAAGAAATTAATCCCCGACCCCGCCTCCATACCCGTTTAAATTGGGGTGGGGTCGGGGCCGGCATTATCCAATGGGGGAAGAATACCCAGGTATTGCTTTCCCATCCCTCACCTCCATACCCATTTAAATCGGGGCGGGCATTATTCAATAGGGGAAGAACACCTGACGGGTACCCGCAAAATTTAAATTTAAATTAAAGTTAAAATTTGCAAAAAAATTAGTTTAATTTTTATTACAAATTTATTTAAACTTTTATTAAAATTTTCTTTCTTCCTTATAGAATAAAGAAAAAATCTAGCAATCATTAACTTAAGTCTTGTGTAGAAAATTTTATTTATAAGCTAACTTTCCTCATCTCTATTTCTTACATTTTGTCACACCCCAATTCTTGAAACAATAACTATAACTGGGGTACAACTCATCATTTAAATGAACAAGGGGAAAATCCTTGTGAAATCCGAATAAAAGGGATAACAATCGGGCTTAGCCCCTTTGGATGAAGAAAGACAAGTATTCAAGTGATACGAATCAATCAACGAACATAACAACTTCAGGATCACAAGTTTAGTGTCATGCTTCAAATAACCAACATTCATAGAGTGAAATACTTGAGAGTCAATAGTTTAGGCTCAACAAAAGATAGATACTGGCTAGTTCTACAGCGGAAGTCAAAATAAGGAGTTGAACTCTAGCCTCAGCTCTGCCCCGTCATCACGAGCCATTAACCTGAAAACATTTGAAAGTATTTTTGGGCTAAGTACTAATGTACTTAGTGGGCTGCAACTTTTAAAGCATTTCATAATCTGAAGAACAGTTTATCCAATCTTACTGACATGTCATAGAAGGTTTTTAAAGAGAAAATAACTTCTATGCATGTTAAAACATTTCATATAATACTTAATTATTTTCGCGCGTTTGCACACTCCATTCTGTTACTCGCTGTGATCCCGGACCTCTAGCCACCGACGGATCTCTGTCTCCCGCTGACTTGAACTGAGGGTGTAACCCAGCCAAGTAAAATAAACCTCGGAAATTAATCCAGACAGGCCTATCATAACTATGCTCCGAAACGCATCCCGTCGAGCACCCTTATAACGCCTCTGGTTAGTGCCCGATGGAGATCAACCCACCGAGTCAGCTAACAAGTGTACACAATTCTCAAACAACGTATTAGGTCATAAGAGAACCTCAATTGATTAACTGCGCGAGCCTTAAACATGGTAGAGTGCACAAAAATATTTATTGGATAAACAGTTTGTATTTCATGAAACATTTAAGCTCATTAGCTCAATCATACATTTGGAAAATAAGCCCACCTGTATAGGCAAAGCCTGTCGTTTATTCTTATCTCTGAATCGGAATAGCAGTGCTAATCCTCCTGACGCTCAAAGCCTACAAGAAATCTATTCTTAATAGGTCTCCTTGAATCTAATCTTAAGCCATGGTGAAGTGCTTAACATTCTATGATTCACTTAGCCGGGTTTTCAAAATTTAATGGATAAATAATTGAAAACATTTCTCTTGAGTTAAGAACACCAACAATATTCTTACTCGTCTTTCCTTTGTAATTGGAATTATAATTAAAATCAATTAAATCATAAATACTTTTATTGCAAAATAAATGCAATTTCATGCCATGCTTAGCATATAATAAGTAATTACTTAAAATATGCACATAATAATAATTTAATATTATTATGAAACTAGTCTTTGAAAATAATTAATTAAACTAATTAATAGTTCAATTAATTAAAATAGGGCAGCCCAATTAATTTAATTAATCAAGGCAGCCCAAAGTTTAAAATAATAACTGACCCAAAGGGGATTTAAAATAAGGCCCAGCTGTATATTAAAGTAAAGGCCCAACTGAAATTTAAAGCAAAGGAAATCAGCCCAACTCGGCCCAAGACTCAAACCCAACTCCAAACCTAGCCCAACACCCTTCTTTCTTCTCCCCCCATCAGTCACGCAACTTCAGTTTCTCACTGCTTCTCTCTCTCCCTCTCGACTGATCCTCTCTCTTTCTCCTCATCAAGATCCGCTCGTCCCTCTCTCCTCTCGAAATTTCACCGCCGCCGGAGCTCGCCGGAGCAAGCGGCGACAGGTTCCAGCTCCCCTCTCCCTTCTCCCTTTTTCGGCGACCTCAGATCTTCGGCCGACAGCAGCAGATAGGCTGCTGCCGATTCTCCCTCGGCTCTCTCTCTCAAAATCAAAACCCACACCTCACTCCGTCCGAGTCGTCTTCCGCCTTGGAAACGGCGAGATCGCCGCTCCCTCCCTCTCTACTGTGCTCACCCTCCGTCCGTGGCCGGACGACAGCGGCAGGGCCGCCGCGCCCTGGCCTCCCTCTGTAACTCAACCACCGCCCCAACCCATTTCTCTCTCTCTCTCTCTGTGACAGTGGCGAACCACCACCGCTACCACCAGACGGACAGCAGCGATGAGCCGCCGCCGCCTCCCTCTCTGAAACTTCCGGCGACAGCAGCCATGGCTGCCGCCGTCGACTCTCTCCTTCCCTCCACTGACTCAACCCGGCAGAAACACAAAACTGCAAGGGTCTCGACCCTTGTACCAAGACAGGGGCAGCAACCCGACTCAACAAGCACGACAAAGCTCAAGACTCCATTTTTCTTTTTCTTTAAAAACAGTCATGCTCTGATGTATGTACATATATATATACAGATCATTTATACATATCTACACTTGTATAAAAACTTGTTTGTGAATGCATGTATGCTCGTGAAAATCTGTTGGGTAGCTGTAAAACTTCATGTACTGTTCATGTTTGTGAAATGGAATAAGCAGAGTTCAAAAGATGAAACCTTTAGGAGTTTTTGGTTTGAGGTTGCTGAATTTGAAGGGTGCAGCTGCTGGATTTACTGCTACTGAACTTGGTGAATGGAGCTAGTAGAATAACTACAGATATTGATTTATTATCAATACTTGCAGGATGAAACATGAAAGAAATGGAGTAGTCTCAAGTTCAAAAACTCAAACTTACATGTGTAGTTAGCATAACGCTTGGAGAGAGTTGGGAGCTGTAATTTAGCGTGGGGGTTGGACTTGGACTGCATACCTAAAGACATGACTTAAAGCTTAAAGCTGATTTTGAAAAGACAAGGTATGGTGTAGGGTGGCTGGAAGGAGGTGTAGGGTGTAGTGTGAGATGAGATATTGATTGGACAATTTAAATCCCTCAGGATAAAATTGTCGAAACTGTAATAATACTTCAGGGTTTGCTAATTAAAAGCTCGTGAAAAATGCTTGAATGCTAAATTAAATAAATATGCAATGCATATAAATTTAATAACTAAATTTACAAATGTTTTTGTAAATCACTTTTGTTGGAATTAAAATAAATTCATTTTTTTTTATCCGGCGTGAATCATCTTAAATCTAAGTTTAAAATTATTCTAAACTTAGCTCGAGGAAACGGGGTATTACACATTTTAAATGTGGGACAAAAAGTGAGAAATGTGGGAGAGTTGAAAAGAAACAATGTCCCACATTGAAAAATGGATGAAAAGAGGTGGGTGAATTGTGTTATACAAAGAAGGAGAGAAAAAATCTACATGCAATTAAATAATTCAGTTTTTTAAATGTTATATATCATAAGTTTGAATTTTAATATTAAAATTAATACTCCCCCATCCGCCAAGATTATGTAAAATTGATTGGGCACAAGATTTAATAAAATTAGTAATTATTTTGATGTAGTGGAGAAAAGGTCCCACCACTTTATGAGATGTGTGTTGAGATTGAATTTGGGGTGAGTTTTTTGTAAATAAAGAGTGTTAGTAAGGATAAAATATTAAAGAGGATGGTGAGACCATTGCCTTAAAAGGAAAGTGAAATAATCTTGACTGATGCCCGATATAATAATTTTTACATAATCTTGGCGGACGAAAGGAGTACTAATATATTTCGTTAATAATGAAAAATAATTTAAAATATATTAAATACATATTATTCAGGGCGGGTTCGGGGCGGTGATCTATATACCCGCCCCCACCCCAAACCTGATTCGAGTTTAATTTTTCATACCAGCCCCCACCCCAACCCCGAAAATATTGGCCTCGCCCCCGCCCCATTAGGGTTGGGTACCCGCGGATATAATTGTCATTCCTATTTCCCAGGAGACCACCTGTTATAAATATAATAACAATTAGCTTAAAAATAAGAGTTTTTAATTTCCTAATTTATCACTTTATTACATACACACTTTTCTACTTTATTACCTACACACTTAAAACACTAATCTACAACTCTTTAATTCTCGTGCGGAAAACAAATACATCAAGATTCGTTGGACAGAGAAAGTATTAAGGAGGTGTTACATATAAAATCGCGGATTTTTACGACTGAATTTCCTTAATATTTTTAAAAATATTTATAAAACAGTAGTAACCAACTATATTATTCGATCGTTATATTAAAACAAAAAATAAAAATAAGAAAGACCATCATAAGTAGAGCTGGCAAAATGAGCGGGTCGGGCCAGCCCGGCCCAACCTAACGGGCTTATGAAACTGATCGGGCCGGGCCAACCCGGCTATCGGGCGGTCGGGCCAAACCCGCCCAATATTTTTTTAAAAAATAAATTGTATTTTTATTTTTATAAAAATTAAATAAACTAAAATCAATCCAAATAATAGTTACAAATAAAAAAAGTATAAAATCATACTACAAACAAAATAAATATAAAATCATACTATAATCTATTAAATTGCACGGAGCAAAAACAAAAGGGTTAATTGCATCAAAATACCTGACCTTTTTCCAAAATTTAGTTTTTTGACATTCTTTTTAATTGTAGCAAAAATTTCATCCACATTTCAATTTATTGCAATGTCCGTCCCCGGAAAATTTATAGCCAAATTAAATGTGAGTTGGCAGCCGGAATGCCGACGTGGCATCAAAAATGCCAAATTTCACCCACATACTCATCCCACGTCACTCTTCCCCTTCCCCCCTCCCACGACCCCCAAATTTTAGCGGCTCTGAAATCGCCGAACAATTCCCTCCCATCGTCTCAGCCACGTCTACCGCTCGCCGCAACAATTCCCTCCCATCGTCTCAGCCACGTCTGCCGCTTCATCTCCATCTTCCTCACGCACTCATTCCGTCCTCGCCAGATCGACAGACAACGCCCAAGTGAGCCTCCACAACCCTCAAATTTCACCACCTCTGTCGGTTAGGCCAAAACTCAATCGATCGAAAATTTCCAAATAAGAAAATCATCTCCAATTTCCGGCAACAAGGCCAAAAATTTCCTGCAGATCTAGGACAAATATAGGGCACTTCGTGGAGCCCTTCAACCCCATCGTGACGGTCCCAGGTGGATCTGGGGTGGATCATCGGCAGCAAGGCTGAAAATTTCCGATAGATCTAGGACAGATATAGGGCACTTCGTGGAGCCCTTCAACCCCATC